>NC_060187.1:8445750-8450750 GCF_021184085.1 Oncorhynchus gorbuscha | reverse complement strand
CTCAAAGCTCTTTGTTTTACTTATAGATAGCTGTAATTCCTTGGTAATACATGCATTTCCTGCATGTTTCCTTAGTCTCTGACCCAAACATAATACGCTTTTACACATAACAATTTGATTAAATAACTACTTATAAACTGGGTGTTTTCAGCCCTGAATGCTGATTGGCTGACAGCCGTGGTATATCAGACTGTATACCACAGGTATGACAAAACATGTATTTTTACTGCTCTAATTACATTGGTAACCAGTTTATAATAGCAATAAGGCACCTTGGGGGTTTGTGATATATGGCCAATATACCACGGCTAAGGGCTGTATGCAGGCACTCCACGTTGCGTCGTGCTTAAGAACAGAGCTTAGCCGTGGTATATTGGCCATATACCACACCCCTTCGTGCCATATTGCTTAATTATATCATTAAGAAATTAAGATAAGACTCTTACACAATGTCATACGGTCATTACTAAGATCGTGTTGAAATGGCGATTTCCCTTTCCCATTCTATCCCAGCCATAAACTAAACAATACACACCACCAAAACCTCTGCTTATGTTGAAATCTAATTCTGACCCGTCATCAATGACTGGTAGAAGACAAGGACTTTTGAGGGGAGACCAACAGGCACATATTGCTGGCCATCACAGTGACAGAATAGTGACACATTCTAAAGAAACGCCCTGCTCAACTTTCTGAGTACTGATGGGGCGGCAGCATAGCCTAGTGGTTAGAGCGTTGGACTAGCAACCGGAAGGTTGTGAGTTCAAACCCCTGAGCTGACAAGGTACAAATCTGTCGTTCTGCCCCTGAACAGGCAGTTAACCCACTGTTCCCAGGCCGTCATTGAAAATAAGAATGTGTTCTTAACTGACTTGCCTGGTTAAATAAAGGTAAAGTACAACGTCAGTAAAACACACACAGACTCACATCAGAAACACTTTTACTCTTTGATTAAAACCAAATGTTCCTGGTCTGTCGGCATGTGAGGACGGAGGGAGCTAATCGACTGAGAACTGGAACTATCCCTGACATTTCTGGCGGAGCCAAATTGACAAGTTTAAAAGTCATATTTTTAAGCTCTTTACCTCAGCCGAAAGAACAATCTTTTTTAATTTGATTTGCAATTGGAAATTTTGGTCGGTATATCATAACGTTTCTGACAGTGGGATTTGTCCTTCAGGCTTCGGTCTAAATCAGATGTGAAGGCTTTAACTAAGATGGCCAGCTTCAGATGTGGTCCATCTCTATTCCTGCTATTCATACATTTACCCAAGTAGCTTCAGATATTCACATCTAATTTGCTGGGGATATGTCAGTCTTCCCGATTCCTCTGTCCTCAAACTGAACAGTCTTTGTCTAAGAAACTCTCAAAGCAGATGTACAGTACATGTTGTGACAATTGTGGAGAAAAAAAACACATATGAATGTAAATGATTAGGACACAATAAAAAACAACAATGCTAGGAATATACTGTAGGTCACTGCATTAGTTTAACACTGTATGAGACCAAATATAGTAAATAGTCTTCTAATGCAGTTGTTCTCTGTCCTACTGTATGTTGAGAACCATCTGTTCTATTGTATGTTGAGAACCATCTGTTCTACTGTATGTTGAGAACCATCTGTTCTATTGTATGTGGAGAACCATCTGTTCTACTGTATGTTGAGAACCATCTGTTCTACTGTATGTGGAGAACCATCTGTTCTACTGTATGTTGAGAACCATCTGTTCTACTGTATGTGGAGAACCATCTGTCCTACTGTATGTTGAGAACCATCTGTTCTATTGTATGTTGAGAACCATCTGTTCTACTGTATGTTGAGAACCATCTGTTCTATTGTATGTTGAGAACCATCTGTTCTACTGTATGTGGAGAACCATCTGTTCTACTGTATGTGGAGAACCATCTGTTCTACTGTATGTGGAGAACCATCTGTTCTACTGTACATGGAGAACCATCTGTTCTAATGTATGTTGAGAACCATCTGTTCTACTGTGTTGAGAACCATCTGTTCTCTGAGAACCATCTGTTCTACTGTATTATGTTCTACTGTATGTGGAGAACCATCTGTTCTACTGTATGTGGAGAACCATCTGTTCTACTGTATGTTGAGAACCATCTGTATGTTGAGAACCATCTGTTTCTATCTGTTCTGTGAGAACCATCTGTTGAGAACCATCTGTTCTACTGTATGTTGAGAACCATCTGTTCTACTGTATGTGGAGAACCATCTGTTCTACTGTATGTGGAGAACCATCTGTTCTACTGTATGTTGAGAACCATCTGTCCTGAGAACCATCTGTTCTACTGTATGTTGAGAACCATCTGTTCTGAGAACCATCTGTATGTTGAGAACCATCTGTTCTACTGTATGTTGAGAACCATCTGTTCTACTGTATGTGGAGAACCATCTGTTCTGTATGTATCTGTTCTACTGTATGTTGAGAACCATCTGTTCTACTGTATGTTGAGAACCATCTGTTCTACTGTATGTTGAGAACCATCTGTTCTCTGGAGAACCATCTGTATGTTGAGAACCATCTGTTCTACTGTATGTGTGGAGAACCATCTGTTCTACTGTATGTTGAGAACCATCTGTTCTACTGTATGTTGAGAACCATCTGTTCTACTGTATGTGGAGAACCATCTGTTCTATTGTATGTTGAGAACCATCTGTTCTATTGTATGTTGAGAACCATCTGTTCTATTGTATGTTGAGAACCATCTGTTCTACTATATGTGGAGAACCATCTGTTCTATTGTATGTTGAGAACCATCTGTTCTATTGTATGTTGAGAACCATCTGTTCTACTGTATGTTGAGAACCATCTGTTCTACTGTACGTTGAGAACCATCTGTTCTACTGTATGTTGAGAACCATCTGTTCTATTGTATGTTGAGAACCATCTGTTCTATTGTATGTTGAGAACCATCTGTTCTACTGTACATGGAGAACCATCTGTTCTACTGTACGTGGAGAACCATCTGTTCTATTGTATGTGGAGAACCATCTGTTCTATTGTATGTTGAGAACCATCTGTTCTACTGTATGTTGAGAACCATCTGTTCTACTGTATGTTGAGAACCATCTGTTCTACTGTATGTTGAGAACCATCTGTTCTACTGTATGTGGAGAACCATCTGTTCTACTGTATGTGGAGAACCATCTGTTCTACTGTATGTTGAGAACCATCTGTTCTACTGTATGTTGAGAACCATCTGTTCTACTGTATGTTGAGAACCATCTGTTCTACTGTACGTTGAGAACCATCTGTTCTACTGTATGTTGAGAACCATCTGTTCTATTGTATGTTGAGAACCATCTGTTCTACTGTATGTGGAGAACCATCTGTTCTACTGTATGTGGAGAACCATCTGTTCTACTGTATGTTGAGAACCATCTGTTCTACTGTATGTTGAGAACCATCTGTTCTACTGTACGTTGAGAACCATCTGTTCTACTGTATGTTGAGAACCATCTGTTCTATTGTATGTTGAGAACCATCTGTTCTATTGTATGTTGAGAACCATCTGTTCTACTGTACGTTGAGAACCATCTGTTCTACTGTACATTGAGAAAAATCTATTCTACTGTATGTGGAGAACCATCTGTTCTACTGTATGTGTAGAACCATCTGTCCTACTGTATGTTGAGAACCATCTGTTCTACTGTACGTTGAGAACCATCTGTTCTACTGTACGTTGAGAACCATCTGTTCTACTGTACGTTGAGATACTGCATCACTTTTGGAGCACTGTTAAGAAGTGGATCCCTATTCAACAGCAGTAAATAGGAAGAACAACAGCATTAAAACAAGCCTTAGTCTGTAGCTACTCTGAATATCAGTTATGACTGCTCAGTTGGATAAACAACAACATAGCAGTAGAATAAGGCTTTCCATGACCTGTCAACTTCGGCTCACGTTATACTATTTCTGGGATGAGTTGTAAACACCTCTCAGATGATTTCATATGTTGGATTCACTGCAGATACACATCATGAAAATAGAATCTTAGAATCTTAGAATACAAGATACAGGTTCTACAGTTCCGTAAGAGAGTCTCCAAATGGAATTCCTTCCCAGACACAAGAAAATGAAAAGAAACACATTTAGGTCTTTTACTTGAATCTTTAGGCCTTCACCATCAATTAACAGGGGCGGCAGGTAGCCTAGTGGTTAGAGTGGAGGGGCGGCAGGGAGCCTAGTGGTTAGAGTGGAGGGGCGGCAGGGAGCCTAGTGGTTAGAGTGTTTGGGTGGCAGGTAGCCTAGTGGTTAGAGTGGAGAGGCGGCAGGTAGCCTAGTGGTTAGAGTGGAGGGGCGGCAGGGAGCCTAGTGGTTAGAGTGTATGGGTGGCAGGTAGCCTAGTGGTTAGAGTGGAGGGGCGGCAGGTAGCCTAGTGGTTAGAGTGGAGGGGCGGCAGGGAGCCTAGTGGTTAGAGTGTTTGGGTGGCAGGTAGCCTAGTGGTTAGAGTGGAGGGGCGGCAGGGAGCCTAGTGGTTAGAGTGTTTGGGTGGCAGGTAGCCTAGTGGTTAGAGTGGAGGGGCGGCAGGTAGCCTAGTGGTTAGAGTGGAGGGGCGGCAGGTAGCCTAGTGGTTAGAGTGGAGGGGCGGCAGGTAGCCTAGTGGTTAGAGTGGAGGGGCAGCAGGTAGCCTAGTGGTTAGAGTGGAGGGGCGGCAGGGAGCCTAGTGGTTAGAGTGGAGGGGCGGCAGGTAGCCTAGTGGTTAGAGTGTTTGGGTGGCAGGTAGCCTAGTGGTTAGAGTGGAGGGGCGGCAGGGAGCCTAGTGGTTAGAGTGTTTGGGTGGCAGGTAGCCTAGTGGTTAGAGTGGAGGGGCGGCAGGTAGCCTAGTGGTTAGAGTGGAGGGCGGCAGGTAGCCTAGTGGTTAGAGTGGAGGGGCGGCAGGTAGCCTAGTGGTTAGAGTGGAGGGGCAGCAGGTAGCCTAGTGGTTAGAGTGGAGGGGCGGCAGGTAGCCTAGTGGTTAGAGTGGAGGGGCGGCAGG
>NC_060187.1:8340750-8440750 GCF_021184085.1 Oncorhynchus gorbuscha | reverse complement strand
CTCCCCCTCTCTCCTCTCCTCTCTCTGCTCTCCCCGTCTCTCCTCTCCCCCTCTCTCCTCTCCTCTCCCCTCTCCCCCTCTCTCCTCTCCTCTCTCTCTCTCCTCTTTCTCCTCTCCCTCTCTCTCCTCTCCCCCTCTCCCCTCTATCCTCTATCCTCTCCCCCCTCTATCCTCTCCCCCTGCCTCCTCTCCTCTCTCTCCTCTCCCCCTCTCTCCTCTCCCTCTCCCCTCTCCCCCTCTCTCCTCTCCTCTCTCTCCTCTCCTCTTTCTCCTCTCCTCTCTCTCCTCTCCCCTCTCCCCTCTATCCTCTATCCTCTCTCCCCCTCTATCCTCTCCCCTGCCTCCTCTCCTCTCTCTACTCTCCCCCTGCAGACCCTCCAGAGAAGCTGCAGCAGATATGTCCAGCCTGCCCCGTGCTGCTGCCCATAGACAGCCCCAGGGCGGTGCACGCTGCTGGTCTGACCCTCTACAAGTTCAACACGCAGAGCACCCTGCCCTCCAGCCTGGCCCTGCAGAACATTACCAGGGCCTCCGTACAGGTATCGAACCTCCGTACAGGGAGCGAGCCTGGCTGCTAACCTGCTCTTATAGATTATTATAAATTATTTTATGATTTTAGGTACATGTACATAAAGGCATCTCATATTAGTGAGCGCAGTAGGCATGTTAACGGTATGAGCGACTCTTTTCTGTCCTCGTCTACTTTTCCCCCAGAGTGGGCCCGTGCCGGCTACCTTTGTGGAGTACACTGTGCAGGAGTGTCGCGAGGGCTACGTGGGCATGTGTGTGCCAACAGACAACAGCGGAGACGTACGTATGTGTCAGAACCCAAAAGTGGAGGGGGGGGGGGTGTGGAATCGATGAGATGGAATAGAATGTCCAATACCACTGCAAACCATTGTGTTGTTTTCGCCTCAGTATATAACATTTTAAATTCAGTTGCTCCCTGCATACACCGAGTTGCACCTTTTCCCTTGCAGCCAGCTGGGTTTTGTAAGGGGGCGGTGTATGGACCTATCGGCCAACCAGACATGGATGTCTCTTGTGAAATATTCCATCCACAGGTATTGTCAATACGCCTACAGTATCTTTGTTTGTTTGAGCTTGGGCTTTTACCTTATCTGTTCAGTTCTGGGAATGAGAAAGAGCACCTTTCACAAGAACCGTAAACAACTGCAGACAACTCAATGAGAGCAGAGACAAACGGTGTCCGAACCTGAACTGCTCTACATCTTAGTTAAATCTGGGTTTGACTGGACTCATGATGAATTCTACATTATACAATCCTTTCCAATGTTGGGCTGATGGGAGTTTTATTGTGTTGCATTGTACAGTATTGTATTGTTGTGTTGTATTGTTGTGTTGTTGTGTTGTATTGTTGTGTTGTATTGTTGTGTTGTACTGTACTGAGTTGTATTGTTGTGTTGTATTGTTGTGTTGTATTGTTATGTTGTACTGTACTGAGTTGTATTGTTGTGTTGTATTGTTGTGTTGTTGTGTTGTATTGTTGTGTTGTTGTGTTGTATTGTTGTGTTGTTGTGTTGTATTGTTGTGTTGTATTGTTGTGTTGTATTGTTGTGTTGTATTGTTGTGTTGTACTGTACTGAGTTGTATTGTTGTGTTGTATTGTTGTGTTGTATTGTTATGTTGTACTGTACTGAGTTGTATTGTTGTGTTGTCTTGTTGTGTTGTATTGTTGTGTTGTATTGTTGTGTTGTACTGTACTGAGTTGTATTGTTGTGTTGTATTGTTGTGTTGTATTGTTGTGTTGTATTGTTGTCTTGTTGTCTTGTTGTGTTGTATTGTTGTGTTGTATTGTTGTGTTGTATTGTTGTCTTGTTGTCTTGTTGTGTTGTATTGTTGTGTTGTATTGTTGTGTTGTATTGTTGTGTTGTTATGTTGTGTTGTTATGTTGTATTGTTGTGTTGTATTGTTGTGTTGTATTGTTGTATTGTTGTGTTGTATTGTTGTGTTGTACTGTGTTTTGTTGTGTTATATGGTTGTGTTGTTGTGTTGTATTGTTGTGTTATATGGTTGTGTTGTTGTGTTGTATTGTTGTGTTATATGGTTGTATTGTTGTGTTATATGGTTGTATTGTTGTGTTATATGGTTGTATTGTTGTGTTATATGGTTGTGTTGTTGTGTTGTATGGTTGTGTTGTGCTGTATTGTTGTGTTATATGGTTGTGTTGTTGTGTTGTATGGTTGTGTTGTGCTGTATTGTTGTGTTATATGGTTGTATTGTTGTGTTATATGGTTGTATTGTTGTGTTATATGGTTGTGTTGTTGTGTTGTATGGTTGTGTTGTTGTGTTGTATGGTTGTGTTGTTGTGTTATATTGTTGTGTTGTATGGTTGTGTTGTGCTGTATTGTTGTGTTATATGGTTGTGTTGTTGTGTTGTTGTGCTGTATTGTTGTGTTACTTTGTTTTATTGTGTTTGACCTTCTTCTCTAGGGCATTGATGTTTTCCATGACCTGACCCCTCCTCGACCCCCAATGATGCCTGAAGTCCCCATCTTTGTTCCCAATGTCCCCATTATCATCCCCTCCTACCCCACAGCACCCCCTCCTCTTCTGGAGGAGCCCCAACCACAACCCTTTGACCCCAGTATCCTTGTTGACCCTACACGCATCTTTCCCAACCCCCTATCCCCAATCCCAACCCCCTATCCCCAACCCCAACCCCCTATCCCCAACCCCCTATCCCCAACCCCAATCCCCCTATCCCCAACCCCCCTATCCCCAACCCCAACCGTTCGTCTTCCAGCGAGTCTTTGGAGTCTCAGGAGACTCCAGTCTCTCCAGGGGTTCCAGACTCTTCCTCCGAGGAGCTGGGTGCAGGTGTGGCTCGACCACCCTTCAACTTCCGCTACCGGCCCCTGCGCAGACGGAGGCAGGCCCTGGTGACAGCCAAGCCCCCTCACACCCCTGTCTTTCTGGCTGAGTTCCCCAGCTCGCCCTCTCCCTTCCGCTCCTGCCCTGGTCCTTCTCGCTACACCACTGTGTGACCCAGACTGGGATAGAGCCTCATTCAGTAGGGGAAACTAACTTTAGAGTTAGGAGACTGGTAGAAATTGTAGAGTTTAAAGTTAGGAGACTGGTATAAATTGTAGACTTTAATGTTAGAAGACTGGTGTAATTTGTAGACTTTAAAGTTAGGAGACTGGTATAAATTGTAGAGTTAAAGTTAGGAGACTGGTATAAATTGTAGACTTTAAAGTTAGGAGACTGGTATAAATTGTAGAGTTAAAGTTAGGAGACTGGTATAAATTGTAGACTTTAAAGTTAGGAGACTGGTATAAATTGTAGAGTTAAAGTTAGGAGACTGGTATAAATTGTAGACTTTAAAGTTAGGAGACTGGTATAAATTGTAGACTTTAAAGTTAGGAGACTGGTATAAATTGTAGACTTTAAAGTTAGGAGACCGGTATAAATTAAAGTTAAAGTTAGATTTTAAAAAAATAGATAGATAGAAAAATAGAGCTTTTTGGTCTAAACTCCACTTGCCATGTTTGGAGGAAGAAGAAGGATGAGTACAACCCCAAAGACACCATCCCAACCGTGAAGTGGAAACATCATTCTTTAGGGATTGAGGGGAGGATGGATGGGGCCATGTATCGCGAGATCTTGGCCAACAAACTCCTTCCCTCAGTAAGAGCATTGAAGATGGGTCGTGGATGGGTCTTCCAGCATGACAACGACCCGAAACACACTGCCAGGGCAACTAAGGAGTGGCTCCGTAAGAAGCATCTCAAGGTCCTGGAGTGGCCTAGCCAGTCTCCAGACCTGAACCCAATAGAAAATCTTAGGAGGGAGCTGAAAGTCCGTATTGCCCAGCGACAGCCCAGAAACCTGAAGGATCTGGAGAAGGTCTGTATGGAGGAGTGGGCCAAAAGCCCTGCTGCAGTGTGTGCAAACCTGGTCAACAACTACAGGAAACGTATGATCTCTGTAATTTCAAACAAAGGTTTCTGTACCAAATATTAAGTTCTGCTTTCCTGATGTATCAAATACTTATGTCATGCAATAAAATGCAAGTTAATTACTTAAATATCATACAATGTGATTTTCTGGATTTTTGTTTTAGATTCCATCTCTCACAGTTGAAGTGAACCTATGATAAAAATGACAGACCTCTGCATGGTTTGTAAGTAGGAAAACCTGCAAAATCAAATATTTGTTCTCCAACTGTATATATATATATATATATGTTATTTGATACACTGCTGATTTTGCATATATATATACACACACGTGCTATATAGAAGCTAAATATGTTTATAATTTTATTATAGGCAGTTGGTTATGGTTGCTTGTGTTTCACAATAGACAGGTTTCACAAACCCTCAGACAGCCTCTAGTCTACTGCAACATATCTATCTTTCACCAGATTATCACTGCTGAGGCCTGATCCCATACCTTCACTGCAGTCATATGGGGTTGTCTTCCTTGCACCAACACTCACACTTGTCTTCGCTCATAGCTGCTTTATCGAGGGAATGTTTTACTTACTATGACTGTGATATGTGGTTGTCTCATCAGGCTACCGTAAGCTACCTTAAGCTACTAACTGTAAGTCGCGATGGATAAGAGTGTCTGCTAAATGACTCAACTTTAGATGGTAATGGAGGTTCCCCTATGCCATGTCAGGTTTCCACGGGCTGATTGAAATGTGGTTTTATCAACACGGGGTTAAGAGGCTGAGCTGATGCTGCGATAAATAAAGACAGGAATGAAACACAGATGTTTGCTTGCTGACATAGTTTAATGATAACTGTTAACTCTGTTAAGCTTCTCACTCTTGGAGTGAGATAGACAGTATTCCCCACTCCTCACCCCTCAGTATTCCCTATTCCTCACCCCTCAGTATTCCCCACTCCTCACCCCTCAGTATTCCCTATTCCTCACCCCTCAGTATTCCCTATTCCTCACCCCTCAGTATTCCCTATTCCTCACCCCTCAGTATTCCCCACTCCTCACCCCTCAGTATTCCACACTCCTCACCCCTCAGTATTCCCTATTCCTCACCCCTCAGTATTCCCACTCCTCACCCCTCAGTATTCCCTATTCCTCACCCCTCAGTATTCCCTATTCCTCACCCCTCAGTATTCCCTATTCCTCACCCCTCAGTATTCCCCACTCCTCACCCCTCAGTATTCCCTATTCCTAACCCCTCAGTATTCCCTATTCCTCACCCCTCAGTATTCCCTATTCCTCACCCCTCAGTATTCCCTATTCCTCACCCCTCAGTATTCCCTATTCCTCACCCCTCAGTATTCCCTATTCCTCACCCCTCAGTATTCCCCACTCCTCAGTATTCCCCACCCCTCAGTATTCCTCACCCCTCAGTATTCCACACTCCTCACCCCTCAGTATTCCCTATTCCTCACCCCTCAGTATTCCCTATTCCTCACCCCTCAGTATTCCCTATTCCTCACCCCTCAGTATTCCCTATTCCTCACCCCTCAGTATTCCCTATTCCTCACCCCTCAGTATTCCCTATTCCTCACCCCTCAGTATTCCCCACTCCTCAGTATTCCCCACCCCTCAGTATTCCTCACCCCTCAGTATTCCACACTCCTCACCCTCAGTATTCCCTATTCCTCACCCCTCAGTATTCCCTATTCCTCACCCCTCAGTATTCACCACTCCTCACCCCTCAGTATTCCCTATTCCTCACCCCTCAGTATTCCCCATTCCTCAGTATTCCCTATTCCTCACCCCTCAGTATTCCCTATTCCTCACCCTCAGTATTCACCACTCCTCACCCCTCAGTATTCCCTATTCCTCACCCCTCAGTATTCCCTATTCCTCACCCCTCAGTATTCCCTATTCCTCACCCCTCAGTATTCCCTATTCCTCACCCCTCAGTATTCCCCACTCCTCACCCCTCAGTATTCCCTATTCCTCACCCCTCAGTATTCCCTATTCCTCACCCCTCAGTATTCCCCACTCCTCACCCCTCAGTATTCCCTATTCCTCACCCCTCAGTATTCCCTATTCCTCACCCCTCAGTATTCCCTATTCCTCACCCCTCAGTATTCCCTATTCCTCACCCCTCAGTATTCCCCACTCCTCACCCCTCAGTATTCCACACTCCTCACCCCTCAGTATTCCCTATTCCTCACCCCTCAGTATTCCCCACTCCTCACCCCTCAGTATTCCCTATTCCTCACCCCTCAGTATTCCCTATTCCTCACCCCTCAGTATTCCCTATTCCTCACCCCTCAGTATTCCCCACTCCTCACCCCTCAGTATTCCCTATTCCTCACCCCTCAGTATTCCCTATTCCTCACCCCTCAGTATTCCCTATTCCTCACCCCTCAGTATTCCCTATTCCTCACCCCTCAGTATTCCCTATTCCTCACCCCTCAGTATTCCCTATTCCTCACCCCTCAGTATTCCCCACTCCTCAGTATTCCCCACCCCTCAGTATTCCTCACCCCTCAGTATTCCACACTCCTCACCCCTCAGTATTCCCTATTCCTCACCCCTCAGTATTCCCTATTCCTCACCCCTCAGTATTCCCTATTCCTCACCCCTCAGTATTCCCTATTCCTCACCCCTCAGTATTCCCTATTCCTCACCCCTCAGTATTCCCTATTCCTCACCCCTCAGTATTCCCCACTCCTCAGTATTCCCCACCCCTCAGTATTCCTCACCCCTCAGTATTCCACACTCCTCACCCCTCAGTATTCCCTATTCCTCACCCCTCAGTATTCCCTATTCCTCACCCCTCAGTATTCACCACTCCTCACCCCTCAGTATTCCCTATTCCTCACCCCTCAGTATTCCCCATTCCTCAGTATTCCCTATTCCTCACCCCTCAGTATTCCCTATTCCTCACCCCTCAGTATTCACCACTCCTCACCCCTCAGTATTCCCTATTCCTCACCCCTCAGTATTCCCTATTCCTCACCCCTCAGTATTCCCTATTCCTCACCCCTCAGTATTCCCTATTCCTCACCCCTCAGTATTCCCCACTCCTCACCCCTCAGTATTCCCTATTCCTCACCCCTCAGTATTCCCTATTCCTCACCCCTCAGTATTCCCCACTCCTCACCCCTCAGTATTCCCCACTCCTCACCCCTCAGTATTCCCTATTCCTCACCCCTCAGTATTCCCTATTCCTCACCCCTCAGTATTCCCTATTCCTCACCCCTCAGTATTCCCCACTCCTCACCCCTCAGTATTCCCACTCCTCACCCCTCAGTATTCCCTATTCCTCACCCCTCAGTATTCCCCTATTCCTCACCCCTCAGTATTCCCTATTCCTCACCCCTCAGTATTCCCTATTCCTCACCCCTCAGTATTCCCTATTCCTCACCCCTCAGTATTCCCCACTCCTCACCCCTCAGTATTCCCTATTCCTCACCCCTCAGTATTCCTCACCCTCAGTATTCCCTATTCCTCACCCCTCAGTATTCCCTATTCCTCACCCCTCAGTATTCCCTATTCCTCACCCCCCTCAGTATTCCCTATTCCTCACCCCTCAGTATTCCCCCACCCCTCAGTATTCCCCACCCCTCAGTATTTCACCCCTCAGTATTTCCTCACCCCTCAGTATTCCCTATTCCTCACCCCTCAGTATTCCCTATTCCTCACCCCTCAGTATTCCCCCACTCCTCACCCCTCAGTATTCCCTATTCCTCACCCCTCAGTATTCCCTATTCCTCACCCCTCAGTATTCAGTATTCCCCTCAGTATTCCCTCCTCACCCCTCAGTATTCCCTCACCCTTCTCAGTATTCCCATTCCTCACCCCTCAGTATTCCCTATTCCTCACCCCTCAGTATTCCCTATTCCTCACCCCTCAGTATTCCCTATTCTCAGTATTCATTCCTCCCCTCAGTATTCCCCATTCCTCACCCCTCAGTATTCCCTATTCCTCACCCCTCAGTATTCCCCACTCCTCACCCCTCAGTATTCCCCACTCCTCACCCCTCAGTATTCCCTATTCCTCACCCCTCAGTATTCCCTATTCCCCACTCCTCACCCCTCAGTATTCCCCACTCCTCACCCCTCAGTATTCCCCACTCCTCACCCCTCAGTATTCCCCATTCCTCACCCTCAGTATTCCCTCACTCCTCACCCCTCAGTATTCCCTATTCCTCACCCCTCAGTATTCCCTATTCCTCACCCCTCAGTATTCCCACTCCTCACCCCTCAGTATTCCCACTCCTCACCCCTCAGTATTCCCTCATTCCTCACTCCTCCCCTCAGTATTCCCCACTCCTCACCCCCTCAGTATTCCCCACTCCTCACCCCTCAGTATTCCCTATTCCTCACCCCTCAGTATTATTCACCCTCAGTATTCCTCACCCCTCAGTATTCCCCTATTCCTCACCCCTCAGTATTCCCTATTCCTCACCCCTCAGTATTCCCTCAGTATTCCTCACTCCTCACCCCTCAGTATTCCCTATTCCTCACCCCTCAGTACCCCTCAGTATTCCCTCAGTATTCCTCATTCCTCACCCCTCAGTATTCCCTATTCCTCACCCCTCAGTATTCCCTATTCCTCACCCCTCAGTATTCCCCATTCCTCACCCCTCAGTATTCCCTATTCCTCACCCTCTCCTCACCCCTCAGTATTCCCTATTCCTCACCCCTCAGTATTCCCTATTCCTCACCCCTCAGTATTCCCTATTCCTCACCCCTCAGTATTCCCTATTCCTCACCCCTCAGTATTCCCTATTCCTCACCCCTTCACCCCTCAGTATTCCCTATTCCTCACCCCTCAGTATTCCCTATTCCTCACCCCTCAGTATTATTCCTCACCCCTCAGTATTTCCTCACCCTCAGTATTCCCTATTCCTCACCCCTCAGTATTCCCTATTCCTCACCCCTCAGTATTCCCTATTCCTCACCCCTCAGTATTATTCCTCACCCCTCAGTATTCCCATTCCTCACCCCTCAGTATTCCCTATTCCTCACCCCTCAGTATTCCCTATTCCTCACCCCTCAGTATTCCCATTCCTCACCCCTCAGTATTCCCTATTCCTCACCCCTCAGTATTCCCTATTCCTCACCCCTCAGTATTCCCTATTCCTCACCCCTCAGTATTCCCTATTCCTCACCCTCAGTATTCCCTATTCCTCACCCCTCAGTATTCCTCACCCCCAGTATTCCCTATTCCTCACCCCTCAGTATTCACCCCCAGTATTCCTCACCCCTCAGTATTCCCTATTCCTCACCCCTCAGTATTCCCATTCCTCACCCCTCAGTATTCCCTATTCCTCACCCCTCAGTATTCCCTATCCTCCTCACCCCTCAGTATTCCCTATTCCTCACCCCCTCAGTATTCCCTATTCCTCACCCCTCAGTATTCCCCATTCCTCACCCCTCAGTATTCCCTATTCCTCACCCCTCAGTATTTCACCCCTCAGTATTCCCTATTCCTCACCCCTCAGTATTCCTCATTCCTCCCTCAGTATTCCCTCAGTATTCCTCACCCCTCAGTATTCCCTATTCCTCCAGTATTCATTCCTCACCCCTCAGTATTCCCCTCAGTATTCCCTATTCCTCACCCCTCAGTACATTCCTCACCCCTCAGTATTCCCTATTCCTCACCCCTCAGTATTCCCTATTCCTCACCCCTCAGTATTCCCACTCACCCCTCAGTATTCCCTATTCCTCACCCCTCAGTATTCCCTATTCCTCACCCCTCCCTCAGTATTCACCCCCAGTATTCCTCTCACCCCTCAGTATTCCCCACTCCTCACCCCTCACCCCTCAGTATTCCTCATTCCTCACCCCTCAGTATTCCCTATTCCTCACCCCTCAGTATTCCCTATTCCTCACCCCTCAGTATTTATTCCTCACCCCTCAGTATTCCCATTCCTCACCCCTCAGTATTCCCCACTCCTCACCCCTCAGTCATTCCTCACCCCTCAGTATTCCCTATTCCTCACCCCTCAGTATTCCCCACTCCTCACCCCTCCTCACCCCTCAGTATTCCCTACTCCTCACCCCTCAGTATCCTCACCCCTCAGTATTCCTCACCCCTCAGTATTCCCTATTCCTCACCCCTCAGTATTCCCCATTCCTCACCCCTCAGTATTCCCCTATTCCTCACCCCTCAGTATTCCCTATTCCTCACCCCTCAGTATTCCCCCTATTCCTCACCCCTCAGTATTCCCCATTCCTCACCCCTCAGTATTTCCCTCAGTATTCCCCACTCCTCACCCCTCAGTATTCCCTCAGTATTCCCTATTCCTCACCCCTCAGTATTCCCTATTCCTCACCCCTCAGTATTCACCCCTCAGTATTCCCTATTCCTCACCCCTCAGTATTCCCTATTCCTCACCCCTATTCAGTATTCCCCACTCCTCAGTATTCCCTATTCCTCCCTCAGTATTCCCTATTCCTCACCCCTCAGTATTCCCCATTCACCCCTCAGTATTCCCTCAGTATTCCCTATTCCTCACCCCTCAGTATTCCCCATTCCTCACCCCTCAGTATTCCCCTATTTCCTCACCCCTCAGTATTCCCCACTCCTCACCCTCAGTATTCCACACTCCTCACCCCTCAGTATTCCCTATTCCTCACCCCTCAGTATTCCCCACTCCTCACCCCCCCTCAGTATTCCCTATTCCCACTCCCACCCCTCAGTATTCCCTATTCCTCACCCCTCAGTATTCCCTATTCCTCACCCCTCAGTATTCCCCACTCCTCACCCCTCAGTATTCCCTATTCCTCACCCCTCAGTATTCCCTATTCCTCAACCCTCAGTATGCACCACTCCTCACCCCTCAGTATTCCCTATTCCTCACCCCTCAGTACTCCCCATTCCTCACCCCTCAGTATTCCCCATTCCTCAGTATTCCCCATTCCTCAGTGTTCCCCATTCCTCAGTGTTCCCCATTTCTCAGTGTTCCCCATTCCTCAGTATTCCCCATTCCTCAGTATTCCCCATTCCTCAGTGTTCCCTATTCCTCACCCCTCAGTATTCCCTATTCCTCACCCCTCAGTATTCCCTATTCCTCACCCCTCAGTATTCCCCACTCCTCACCCCTCAGTATTCCCTATTCCTCACCCCTCAGTATTCCCCACTCCTCACCCCTCAGTATTCCCTATTCCTCACCCCTCAGTATTCCCTATTCCTCAACCCTCAGTATGCACCACTCCTCACCCCTCAGTATTCCCTATTCCTCACCCCTCAGTACTCCCCATTCCTCAGTATTCCCCATTCCTCAGTGTTCCCCATTCCTCAGTGTTCCCCATTTCTCAGTGTTCCCCATTCCTCAGTATTCCCCATTCCTCAGTATTCCCCATTCCTCAGTATTCCCTATTCCTCACCCCTCAGTATTCCCTATTCCTCACCCCTCAGTATTCCCTATTCCTCACCCCTCAGTATTCCCCACTCCTCACCCCTCAGTATTCCCCACTCCTCACCCCTCAGTATTCCCTATTCCTCACCCCTCAGTATTCCCTATTCCTCACCCCTCAGTATTCCCTATTCCTCACCCCTCAGTATGCACCACTCCTCACCCCTCAGTACTCCCCATTCCTCAGTATTCCCCATTCCTCAGTATTCCCCATTCCTCAGTATTCCCTATTCCTCACCCCTCAGTATTCCCTATTCCTCACCCCTCAGTATTCCCTATTCCTCACCCCTCAGTATTCCCCACTCCTCACCCCTCAGTATTCCCCACTCCTCACCCCTCAGTATTCCCTATTCCTCACCCCTCAGTATTCCCTATTCCTCACCCCTCAGTATTCCCTATTCCTCACCCCTCAGTATGCACCACTCCTCACCCCTCAGTACTCCCCATTCCTCAGTATTCCCAATTCCTCAGTGTTCCCCATTACTCAGTGTTCCCCATTTCTCAGTGTTCCCCATTCCTCAGTATTCCCCATTCCTCAATATTCCCCATTCCTCAGTGTTCCCCATTCCTCAGTATTCCCCATTCCTCAGTATTCCCCATTCCCCAGTGTTCCCCATTTCTCAGTATTCCCCATTCTTCAGTATTCCCCATTCCCCAGTGTTCCCCATTCCTCGGTGTTCCCCATTCCTCAGTGTTCCCCATTCCTCGGTATTCCCCATTCCTCAGTATTCCCCATTCCTCAGTACTCCTCAATATTCCCCATTCCTCAGTATTCCCCATTCCTCAGTATTCCCCATTCCTCAGTATTTCACCTTCGTCAGTATTCCTCAATATTCCCCATTCCTCAGTATTCCCCATTCCTCAGTATTCCCCATTCCTCAGTATTCCCCCTTCGTCAGTATTCCTCAGTATTCCCCATTCCTCAGTGTTCCCCATTCCACAGTATTCCCCATTCCTCAGTATTCCCCCTTCGTCAGTATTCCTCAGTATTCCCCATTCCTCAGTATTCCCCATTCCTCAGTGTTCCCCATTCCACAGTATTACCCATTCCTCAGTATTCCCCATTCCTCAGTATTCCCCATTCCTCAATATTCCCCATTCCTCAGTATTCCCCATTTCTCAGTATTCCCCATTCCTCAGTATTCCCCCTTCGTCAGTATTCGTCAGTATTCCCCATTCCTCAGTATTCCCCATTCCTCAGTGTTCCCCATTCCTCAGTATTCCCCATTCCTCAGTATTCCCCATTCCTCAGTATTCCCCCTTCGTCAGTATTCCTCAGTATTCCCCATTCCTCAGTATTCCCCATTCCTCAGTGTTCCCCATTCCAAAGTATTCCCCATTCCTCAGTATTCCCCATTCCTCAGTATTCCCCATTCCTCAATATTCCCCATTCCTCAGTGTTCCCCATTCCTCAGTATTCCCCATTCCTCAGTATTCCCCATTCCTCAGTATTCCTCAGTGTTCCCCATTCCTCAGTATTCCCCATTCCTCAGTATTCCCCCTTCGTCAGTATTCCTCAGTATTCCCCATTCCTCAGTATTCCCCATTCCTCAGTATTCCCCATTCCTCAGTGTTCCCCATTCCACAGTATTCCCCATTCCTCAGTATTCCCCATTCCTCAGTATTCCCCATTCCTCAATATTCCCCATTCCTCAGTGTTCCCCATTCCTCAGTATTCCCCATTCCTCAGTATTCCCCATTCCTCAGTATTCCCCATTCCTCAGTATTCCTCAGTGTTCCCCATTCCTCAGTATTCCCCATTCCTCAGTATTTCCCATTCCTCAGTATTCCCCTTCGTCAGTATTCCTCAGTATTCCCCATTCCTCAGTATTCCCCATTCCTCAGTGTTCCCCATTCCTCAGTATTCCCCATTCCCCGGTGTTCCCCATTTCTCAGTATTCCCCATTCCTCAGTGTTCCCCATTCCTCGGTGTTCCCCATTCCTCGGTATTCCCCATTCCTCGGTGTTCCCCATTCCTCGGTGTTCCCCATTCCTCAGTGTTCCCCATTCCTCAGTATTCCCCATTCCTCAGTATTCCCCATTCCTCTGTGTTCCCCATTCCTCAGTATTCCCCATTCCTCCGTGTTCCCCATTCCTCAGTATTCCCCATTCCTCAGTATTCCCCATTCCTCAGTGTTCCCCATTCGACAGTATTCCCCATTCCTCCGTGTTCCCCATTCCTCAGTATTCCCCATTCCTCAGTATTCCCCATTCCTCAGTGTTCCCCATTCGACAGTATTCCCCATTCCTCAGTATTCCCCATTCCTCAGTGTTCCCCATTCGACAGTATTCCCCATTCCTCAGTATTCCCCATTCCTCAGTATTCCCCATTCCTCAGTATTCCCCATTCCTCAGTATTCCCCATTCCTCAGTATTCCCCATTCCTCAGTGTTCCCCATTCCACAGTATTCCCCATTCCTCAGTATTCCCCATTCCTCAGTATTCCCCATTCCTCAATATTCCCCATTCCTCAGTGTTCCCCATTCCTCAGTATTCCCCATTCCTCAGTATTCCTCAGTGTTCCCCATTCCTCAGTATTCCCCATTCCTCAGTATTTCCCATTCCTCAGTATTCCCCCTTCGTCAGTATTCCTCAGTATTCCCCATTCCTCAGTATTCCCCATTCCTCAGTGTTCCCCATTCCTCAGTATTCCCCATTCCCCGGTGTTCCCCATTTCTCAGTATTCCCCATTCCTCAGTGTTCCCCATTCCTCGGTGTTCCCCATTCCTCGGTATTCCCCATTCCTCGGTGTTCCCCATTCCTCGGTGTTCCCCATTCCTCAGTGTTCCCCATTCCTCAGTATTCCCCATTCCTCAGTATTCCCCATTCCTCTGTGTTCCCCATTCCTCAGTATTCCCCATTCCTCCGTGTTCCCCATTCCTCAGTATTCCCCATTCCTCAGTATTCCCCATTCCTCAGTATTCCCCATTCCTCAGTATTCCCCATTCCTCAGTGTTCCCCATTCGACAGTATTCCCCATTCCTCAGTATTCCCCATTCCTCAGTATTCCCCATTCCTCAGTATTCCCCATTCCTCAATATTCCCCATTCCTCAGTATTCCCCATTCCTCAGTATTCCCCATTCCTCAGTATTCCCCCTTCGTCAGTATTCCCCAGTATTCCCCATTCCTCAGTGTTCCCCATTCCTCAGTATTCCCCATTCCTCAGTGTTCCCCATTCCTCCGTGTTCCCCATTCCTCAGTATTCCCCATTCCTCAGTATTCCTCAGTATTCCCCATTCCTCAGTATTCCCCATTCCTCAGTGTTCCCCATTCCACAGTATTCCCCATTCCTCAGTATTCCCCCTTCGTCAGTATTCCTCAGTATTCCCCATTCCTCAGTATTCCCCATTCCTCAGTGTTCCCCATTCCACAGTATTACCCATTCCTCAGTATTCCCCATTCCTCAGTATTCCCCATTCCTCAATATTCCCCATTCCTCAGTATTCCCCATTTCTCAGTATTCCCCATTCCTCAGTATTCCCCCATTCGTCAGTATTCGTCAGTATTCCCCATTCCTCAGTATTCCCCATTCCTCAGTGTTCCCCATTCCTCAGTATTCCCCATTCCTCAGTATTCCCCATTCCTCAGTATTCCCCCTTCGTCAGTATTCCTCAGTATTCCCCATTCCTCAGTATTCCCCATTCCTCAGTGTTCCCCATTCCAAAGTATTCCCCATTCCTCAGTATTCCCCATTCCTCAGTATTCCCCATTCCTCAATATTCCCCATTCCTCAGTGTTCCCCATTCCTCAGTATTCCCCATTCCTCAGTATTCCCCATTCCTCAGTATTCCTCAGTGTTCCCCATTCCTCAGTATTCCCCATTCCTCAGTATTCCCCCTTCGTCAGTATTCCTCAGTATTCCCCATTCCTCAGTATTCCCCATTCCTCAGTATTCCCCATTCCTCAGTGTTCCCCATTCCACAGTATTCCCCATTCCTCAGTATTCCCCATTCCTCAGTATTCCCCATTCCTCAATATTCCCCATTCCTCAGTGTTCCCCATTCCTCAGTATTCCCCATTCCTCAGTATTCCCCATTCCTCAGTATTCCCCATTCCTCAGTATTCCTCAGTGTTCCCCATTCCTCAGTATTCCCCATTCCTCAGTATTTCCCATTCCTCAGTATTCCCCCTTCGTCAGTATTCCTCAGTATTCCCCATTCCTCAGTATTCCCCATTCCTCAGTGTTCCCCATTCCTCAGTATTCCCCATTCCCCGGTGTTCCCCATTTCTCAGTATTCCCCATTCCTCAGTGTTCCCCATTCCTCGGTGTTCCCCATTCCTCGGTATTCCCCATTCCTCGGTGTTCCCCATTCCTCGGTGTTCCCCATTCCTCAGTGTTCCCCATTCCTCAGTATTCCCCATTCCTCAGTATTCCCCATTCCTCTGTGTTCCCCATTCCTCAGTATTCCCCATTCCTCCGTGTTCCCCATTCCTCAGTATTCCCCATTCCTCAGTATTCCCCATTCCTCAGTGTTCCCCATTCGACAGTATTCCCCATTCCTCCGTGTTCCCCATTCCTCAGTATTCCCCATTCCTCAGTATTCCCCATTCCTCAGTGTTCCCCATTCCCCATTCGACAGTATTCCCCATTCCTCAGTATTCCCCATTCCTCAGTGTTCCCCATTCGACAGTATTCCCCATTCCTCAGTATTCCCCATTCCTCAGTATTCCCCATTCCTCAGTATTCCCCATTCCTCAGTATTCCCCATTCCTCAGTATTCCCCATTCCTCAGTGTTCCCCATTCCACAGTATTCCCCATTCCTCAGTATTCCCCATTCCTCAGTATTCCCCATTCCTCAATATTCCCCATTCCTCAGTGTTCCCCATTCCTCAGTATTCCCCATTCCTCAGTATTCCTCAGTGTTCCCCATTCCTCAGTATTCCCCATTCCTCAGTATTTCCCATTCCTCAGTATTCCCCCTTCGTCAGTATTCCTCAGTATTCCCCATTCCTCAGTATTCCCCATTCCTCAGTGTTCCCCATTCCTCAGTATTCCCCATTCCCGGTGTTCCCCATTTCTCAGTATTCCCCATTCCTCAGTGTTCCCCATTCCTCGGTGTTCCCCATTCCTCGGTATTCCCCATTCCTCGGTGTTCCCCATTCCTCGGTGTTCCCCATTCCTCAGTGTTCCCCATTCCTCAGTATTCCCCATTCCTCAGTATTCCCCATTCCTCTGTGTTCCCCATTCCTCAGTATTCCCCATTCCTCCGTGTTCCCCATTCCTCAGTATTCCCCATTCCTCAGTATTCCCCATTCCTCAGTATTCCCCATTCCTCAGTATTCCCCATTCCTCAGTGTTCCCCATTCGACAGTATTCCCCATTCCTCAGTATTCCCCATTCCTCAGTATTCCCCATTCCTCAGTATTCCCCATTCCTCAATATTCCCCATTCCTCAGTATTCCCCATTCCTCAGTATTCCCCATTCCTCAGTATTCCCCCTTCGTCAGTATTCCCCAGTATTCCCCATTCCTCAGTGTTCCCCATTCCTCAGTATTCCCCATTCCTCAGTGTTCCCCATTCCTCCGTGTTCCCCATTCCTCAGTATTCCCCATTCCTCAGTATTCCTCAGTATTCCCCATTCCTCAGTATTCCCCATTCCTCAGTGTTCCCCATTCCTCAGTGTTCCCCATTCCTCAGTATTCCCCATTCCTCAGTATTCCCCATTCCTCAGTATTCCCCATTCCCCAGTGTTCCCCATTCCTCGGTGTTCCCCATTCCTCGGTGTTCCCCATTCCTCGGTGTTCCCCATTCCTCAGTATTCCCCATTCCTCAGTATTCCCCATTCCTCAGTATTCCCCATTTCTCAGTATTCCCCATTCCTCAGTGTTCCCCATTCCTCGGTGTTCCCCATTCCTCGGTATTCCCCATTCCTCGGTGTTCCCCATTCCTCGGTGTTCCCCATTCCTCAGTGTTCCCCATTCCTCAGTATTCCCCATTCCTCAGTATTCCCCATTCCTCTGTGTTCCCCATTCCTCAGTATTCCCCATTCCTCCGTGTTCCCCATTCCTCAGTATTCCCCATTCCTCAGTATTCCCCATTCCTCAGTGTTCCCCATTCGACAGTATTCCCCATTCCTCCGTGTTCCCCATTCCTCAGTATTCCCCATTCCTCAGTATTCCCCATTCCTCAGTGTTCCCCATTCGACAGTATTCCCCATTCCTCAGTATTCCCCATTCCTCAGTGTTCCCCATTCGACAGTATTCCCCATTCCTCAGTATTCCCCATTCCTCAGTATTCCCCATTCCTCAGTATTCCCCATTCCTCAGTATTCCCCATTCCTCAGTATTCCCCATTCCTCAGTGTTCCCCATTTCAGTATTCCCCATTCCTCAGTATTCCCCATTCCTCAGTATTCCCCATTCCTCAATATTCCCCATTCCTCAGTGTTCCCCATTCCTCAGTATTCCCCATTCCTCAGTATTCCTCAGTGTTCCCCATTCCTCAGTATTCCCCATTCCTCAGTATTTCCCATTCCTCAGTATTCCCCCTTCGTCAGTATTCCTCAGTATTCCCCATTCCTCAGTATTCCCCATTCCTCAGTGTTCCCCATTCCTCAGTATTCCCCATTCCGGTGTTCCCCATTTCTCAGTATTCCCCATTCCTCAGTGTTCCCCATTCCTCGGTGTTCCCCATTCCTCGGTATTCCCCATTCCTCGGTGTTCCCCATTCCTCGGTGTTCCCCATTCCTCAGTGTTCCCCATTCCTCAGTATTCCCCATTCCTCAGTATTCCCCATTCCTCTGTGTTCCCCATTCCTCAGTATTCCCCATTCCTCCGTGTTCCCCATTCCTCAGTATTCCCCATTCCTCAGTATTCCCCATTCCTCAGTATTCCCCATTCCTCAGTATTCCCCATTCCTCAGTGTTCCCCATTCGACAGTATTCCCCATTCCTCAGTATTCCCCATTCCTCAGTATTCCCCATTCCTCAGTATTCCCCATTCCTCAATATTCCCCATTCCTCAGTATTCCCCATTCCTCAGTATTCCCCATTCCTCAGTATTCCCCCTTCGTCAGTATTCCCCAGTATTCCCCATTCCTCAGTGTTCCCCATTCCTCAGTATTCCCCATTCCTCAGTGTTCCCCATTCCTCCGTGTTCCCCATTCCTCAGTATTCCCCATTCCTCAGTATTCCTCAGTATTCCCCATTCCTCAGTATTCCCCATTCCTCAGTGTTCCCCATTCCTCAGTGTTCCCCATTCCTCAGTATTCCCCATTCCTCAGTATTCCCCATTCCTCAGTATTCCCCATTCCCCAGTGTTCCCCATTCCCCATTCCTCGGTGTGTGTTCCCCATTCCTCAGTATTCCCCATTCCTCAGTATTCCCCATTCCTCAGTATTCCCCATTCCTCAGTATTCCCCATTCCTCAGTATTCCCCATTCCTCAGTGTTCCCCATTCCTCGGTGTTCCCCATTCCTCGGTATTCCCCATTCCTCAGTATTCCCCATTCCTCAGTGTTCCCCATTCCTCAGTATTCCCCATTCCTCAGTATTCCCCATTCCTCAGTATTCCCCATTCCTCAGTATTCCTCAGTGTTCCCCATTCCTCAGTATTCCCCATTCCTCAGTATTCCCCCTTCGTCAGTATTCCTCAGTATTCCCCATTCCTCAGTATTCCCCATTCCTCAGTGTTCCCCATTCCTCAGTGTTCCCCATTCCACAGTATTCCCCATTCCTCAGTATTCCCCATTCCTCAGTATTCCCCATTCCTCAGTGTTCCCCATTCCTCAGTATTCCCCATTCCTCAGTATTCCCCATTCCTCAATATTCCCCATTCCTCAGTATTCCCCATTCCTCAGTATTCCCCATTCCTCAGTATTCCCCCTTCATCAGTATTCCCCAGTATTCCTCGGTGTTCCCCATTCCTCAGTATTCCCCATTCCCCATTCCTCGGTGTTCCCCATTCCTCGGTGTTCCCCATTCCTCTGTGTTCCCCATTCCTCAGTATTCCCCATTCCTCAGTGTTCCCCATTCCTCGGTGTTCCCCATTCCTCAGTGTTCCCCATTCCTCAGTATTCCCCATTCCTCAGTGTTCCCCATTCCTCAGTATTCCCCATTCCTCAGTATTCCCCATTCCTCCGTGTTCCCCATTCCTCAGTATTCCCCATTCTTCAGTATTCCCCATTCCTCAGTATTCCCCATTCCTCAGTATTCCCCATTCCTCAGTATTCCTCAGTGTTCCCCATTCCTCAGTATTCCCCATTCCTCAGTATTCCCCATTCCTCAGTGTTCCCCATTCCTCAGTATTCCCCATTTGTCTGGACCCGGTACGAACCCGGGTCTCCGGAGTGAGAAACAGTCACTTAACCAACTGAGCCACGAATAGTCGGCAGAACCCAGAAGATGAGGCAGACACAGCAGTACTTGAGACAGTGTATTTAATGAAGTAAAAAAGTGAGGTCCTTCAGGAAAAAGGTAAATCCACAAGGTGGTAGGTATAGCATAAAAAGCCTCAAAAGATACTCAAAAATAAATAAACAAGAACAAAAAACAGAATTCCACAAGAGAGTCCACCGGGATCAACAAGAGTACACAGAATACTAGGGCTGGGTGCTAACATACAAACACAGAGCAAATAACTGAGGAAAACTAAGGGTTTAAATACAATCAGGGGAAACGAGGCACAGGTGCAATTAATAATGGGGATCAAGGGAAAACAAAAGGTCAAAAAGCACAATGGGGGCATCTAGTGACCAAAAACCGGAACAACCCTGGCCAAATCCTGACAGAATCCCCCCCCCCCCCCCGCTAGGAACGGCTCCTGACGTTCCTACCAGCTCTCTCGGGGTGGAGGGCCCTGAACTGACGAATGAGGTCAGGGTCCAGTATGTCTTTGGCAGGAACCCAGGAGCGCTCCTCGGGACCGTAGCCTTCCCAGTCCACCAGATACTGCCAGGACCGCTGCACCCGGCGGGAATCCAGTATCCGATGGACGGTATAAGCCGGCTGGCCTCCAATGACACGAGGCGGAGGGGGAGGTCTGTCTGCCGGGACAAAGGGAGAAAAAACAACAGGTTTTAATAAGGAAATGTGAAACGTGGGATTAATCTTAAGGGATCTGGGTAAGTGTAGGCGATAAGAAACTGGGTTAACTCTCCTGGCAACCTTAAAGGGACCGATGTATTTTTGGGAC
This sequence comes from Oncorhynchus gorbuscha, assembly GCF_021184085.1. Classification (NCBI taxonomy): domain Eukaryota; kingdom Metazoa; phylum Chordata; class Actinopteri; order Salmoniformes; family Salmonidae; genus Oncorhynchus; species Oncorhynchus gorbuscha. The sequence continues at coordinate 8,420,292 of NC_060187.1, read as the reverse complement.
AGCTTGCGAGACTCCACCCGTAGTGGTAAGTCTCTTGTGGAGAGCCAGACTCTCTGGCCGGGGCGCAGGGTAGGCCCGGGACGGCGACGTCTGTTGGCTTGTTGTTGGTACCTCTGTGAGGAACGCATAAGATTAAGACGGGTCTTCCTCCACATAGGCCGACAGCGTCTGACGAACTTCAAGGCTGAAGGCACTCTGACTTCTGCCTCCTGGTCCGGGAACAATGGAGGGGCATAGCCAAACTGACACTCGTGCGGGGACATACCAGTGGAGGAGGAGCGCAAGGTGTTGTGCGCGTATTCGGCCCAAACAATGAAGGATGACCATGTGGACGGGTTGTTACGAGTCATACATCGGAGGGTGGTTTCCAGCTCTTGATTCATCCTCTCTGTTTGGCCGTTGGACTCCGGATGGTACCCTGAAGATAGACTGGCAGAAGCCCCCATGAGTTGGCAGAAGGCCTTCCAAAACCTTGAGGCGAACTGGGGACCTCTGTCAGAAACCATATCTTGAGGAATGCCAAAGACTCGGAACCCATGATTAATTACCAACTCAGCCGTTTCCTTGGCAGAAGGTAACTTAGTCAGAGGGACGAACCTGGCCGCCTTTGAAAACCTTTCGATTATGACTAGGATAGTAGTATTGCCATGGGATGGAGGAAGGCCAGTAATAAAGTCCAACGAGATATGGGACCAGGGTCTGTGGGGAACAGGTAAAGGGTGAAGGAGTCCTTGAGGGCGGAGGTGAGAAGATTTGCCCTGGCAGCACACAGGGCAGGCATTGACGAAAGTGGCAACGTCTTCTCTTATGGTAGGCCACCAGAACTTACGCTGGATGAACTCCAAGGTGCGACCTACGCCCGGGTGACAGGTGAGGCGAGAGGAGTGCCCCCACAAAAGGACCTGTGTCCTCACTGCCTTGGGGACAAACAACCGATTGGCAGGACCTCCTTTCGGGTCCGGTTCGATAGCTTGAGCTCGTCTCACGGTATCCTCAACTTGCCACGAGATCGGAGCCACGATCTCAGCAGCAGGAAGGACAGGCATGTCCGTGTCATCTCGAATGGCAGGAGCGTAGACTCGGGACAGGGCATCCGGTTTGAGATTCTTCGACCCGGGCCGATAGGTGAGGATAAACTGGAATCGATTAAAGAAAAGAGACCATCTAGCTTGTCTAGAGTTCAACCGCTTCGCCTGCTGGATATACTCCAGATTTTTGTGGTCCGTAAGCACTTGAAACGGGTGAGAAGCCCCCTCGAGCCAGTGTCTCCATTCCTTCAATGCCATCTTAACCGCTAGGAGTTCACGATCCCCCACATTATAGTTCCTCTCAGCCGGGGTAAGCCGGTGTGAGAAGAAAGCGCACGGATGAAGCTTCTTGTCTTCACCCCTCTGAGACAGGACAGCTCCAACACCAACCTCTGAGGCGTCTACCTCCACCACAAACGGTTCATCCGTAGTCGGTAGTATCAGGATGGGAGCAGAGAGGACGCGCTGCTTGAGTCCTTGGAAGGCCGTCTCAGCTTCTCTTCCCCACAAAAACCTTGCATTGCCACCCTTGGTTAAAGCTGAGAGAGGGGCTGCCACCAAGCTTGAAGTTCTTGATGAACTTGCGTTAAAAGTTTGTGAAGCCCAGGAAACGCTGAACCTCCTTAACGGATTTGGGGGTGGGCCAATCCGCTACCGCCCCTACCTTCCTGGGGTCCATTTGGACTCGACCGGGTTCCACTACAAATCCCAGGAATTGTACTCGGGATGAATGGAATTCACATTTTTCCGGCTTAACGTACAGATGGCTGTCTAGGAGGCGTTTGAGTACTTGTCTGACATGCTTTGTGTGTTCTTGAAGAGAGCTCGAAAAGACGAGCATGTCATCCAAGTAAACGAATACAAATATGTTAAGCATATCCCTAAGCACATTGTTTATGAGCGCTTGGAACGCCGCTGGGGCATTGGTCAGGCCGAAGGGCATCACCAAGTATTCATAGTGACCAGTAGGCGTGTTGAAAGCGGTCTTCCACTCGTCACCAGGTCTGATCCGCACAAGATGGTATGCGTTCCGCAGGTCAAGCTTAGTGAAAACAACTGCTTCCTGGAGCAGCTCGAAGGCTGTGGCCATAAGGGGTAGCGGGTAACGGTTACGGACGGTTATGGCATTGAGTCCCCGGTAGTCGATGCAAGGACGTAATCCACCGTCTTTCTTGGCCACAAAGAAAAGCCCTGCTCCCGCCGGGGATGTGGATGGACGCATGAGGCCTGCTTCCAGAGCGTCCTTGATGTAGGTATCCATAGCAGGTCGTTCGGGTGGAGATAGGGAAAAGATCCGACCCCTGGGGGGGCAAGTGCCCGGAAACAGTTCGATGGGGCAATCATAAGGTCTATGGGGTGGTAGCATGGTGGCCCTCTGTTTGCTAAATACCAGTTTGAGGTCATGGTAACACTCGGGAACTCGGGTCAGGTCGATGGATTCTAAAGTCTCGGGAGTAGAACTCGGGGAATTCGGGAAAATACAAGTAGCTTGGCACGTAGGACCCCACTGCTTGATAGTGCCCACAGACCAGTCGATGTGAGGGTTATGGCTGTGAAGCCAGGGGTATCCAAGGACGAGAGGGAACTCGGAACAGGAGATCAAATGAAAGTTAATCAATTCCTGGTGTTGTGAAACTGAAAGTCGCAAGGAGGTAGTGACATGAGTGACAAGTCCAGATCCCAAAGGGCTTCCATCCAATGTAGTAACCCTCATGGGGTCACTTAGAGGTTCAGAGGGAACGCCATTCTCCTTCACCCAGACACCATCCATGAAGTTACCTGCAGCTCCAGAGTCTACCAAGGCTTGAAGGTGAAGCTTGTGGTTGTCCCAGGAAAGGGTGACTGGAATGAGCAGACGGGAGTTGGACGGATGGGAGGAGGTTATGTTTCCCGTTACAGTTCCCCCCGGTCTGTACGGGACAGAGCGTTTCCCTGGAGCCCGGGACACGTGGAACGGAAATGGCCTGGTTTGCCGCAATATAGACAGCGTCGCTCCCTCATCCGGCGGTCTCTCTCAGCCTGGGAGATGCGTCCAATCTGCATGGGTTCCGGTGGAGCCAGCGAGGATAAAGGTGGGGACTCGGAGCTGGGACTGATAGGGGCTAGAGGTCTACGGTTGAGTTCTCTGTCTCTCAGACGCTGGTCAATGCGTGAGGCCAACTTGATCAGGGACTCGAGATTGTCCGGTGGTTCCCGAGTGGCCAGTTCATCTTGGATAGTGTCGGAAAGGCCTTTCAGAAAGCACACCGTGAGCGCCTCGTTGTTCCAGCCACTCGCTGCTGCCACCGTGCGGAACTGGATGGAATAGTCCGTCACGCTGCGCCGACCTTGGTGGAGGGTCAGGAGCTGTTTGGCTGAGTCAGGACCACTGCATGGGCCTTGAAACACTCGTTTGAATTCCTCAGCAAAGGCAGAGTAGCTGGCACAGCAGGAACTATGGGCATCCCACACAGCAGTAGCCCAGGCCAGGGCTTTTTCCGACAGCAGGGTGATGATATATGCGATCTTAGACAGGTCGGTGGGGAACGACGAGGGTTGCAGCTCGAAGGAGAGAGAACATTGGGTGAGAAACCCTTTATAAGCACTTGGATCACCTGAGAACCGTTGGGGAGGTGGAAGACGAGGTTCAGCCAGGGGGTTAACTGCCATGGGTACGTGAATCTGAGGTACTGGGACGGGAACTGTTGCCTGGGGTAAGTCGATCAGATATCTGCTTTATGGAAGTCAGCATCTCCGACAGAAGATGAGAATGTCTAGCCATTAAGGCCTCTTGCTGAACCAGGGCGGCTTCATGGCGTTGGACAGTCTCCTGGTGGTGGGACAGCATGGCAACAAGGTCCTGGGAACTGGCTGCCTCTGGGTTCATTTTTGGGCTCTGTGTTTCTGTCAGGACCCGGTACAAACCCGGGTCTCCGGAGTGAGAAACAGTCACTTAACCAACTGAGCCACGAATAGTCGGCAGAACCCAGAAGATGAGGCAGACACAGCAGTTCTTGAGACAGTGTATTTAATGAAGTAAAAAAGTGAAGTCCTTCAGGAAAAAGGTAAATCCACAAGGTGGTAGGTATAGCATAAAAAGCCTCAAAAGATACTCAAAAATAAATAAGCAAGAACAAAAAACAGAATCCACAAGAGAGTCCACTGGGATCAACAAGAGTACACAGAATACTAGGGCTGGGTGCTAACATACAAACACAGAGCAAATAACTGAGGAAAACTAAGGGTTTAAATACAATCAGGGGAAACGAAGCACAGGTGCAAATAATAATGGGGATCAAGGGAAAACAAAAGGTCAAAAAGCACACTGGGGGCATCTAGTGACCAAAAACCGGAACAACCCTGGCCAAATCCTGACACCATTCCTCAGTTTTCCCCATTCCTCAGTGTTCCCCATTCTTCATTGTTCCCCATTCCTCATTGTTCCCCATTCCTCAGTATTCCCCATTCCTCAGTATTCCCCATTCCTCAGTATTCCCCCTTCGTCAGTATTCGTCAGTATTCACCAATCCTCAGTATTCCCCATTCCTCAGTGTTCCCCATTCCTCAGTATTCCCCATTCCTCAGTGTTCCCCATTCCTCCTTGTTCCCCATTCCTCAGTATTCCCCATTCCTCAGTATTCCTCAGTATTCCCCATTCCTCAGTGTTCCCCATTCCTCGGTGTTCCCCATTCCTCAGTGTTCCCCATTCCTCAGTATTCCCCATTCCTCAGTGTTCCCCATTCCTCAGTGTTCCCCATTCCTCAGTATTCCCCATTCCTCAGTTTTCCCCATTCCTCATTGTTCCCCTTTCCTCAGTATTCCCCATTCCTCAGTGTTCCCCATTCCTCAGTATTCCCCATTCCTCAGCATTCCTCAGTATTCCCCATTCCTCAGTATTCCCCATTCCTCAGTATTCCCCATTCCTCAGTATTCATGTAATGAATTTCCTCCTCTTCTTCCGAAGAGAGGCGAAATGGATCAGAGGACCAATATGCGGCGTGGTAAGTGTCCATGGTTCTTCTCAATACGTTAAGGTACACATGAACAACTGACTACAAAAAACAAGAAATGTGAAAACTCAAAACAGTCCTATCTGGTGCAAAGACAGAGACAGGAACAATCACCCATAAACACACAGTGAAACCCAGGCTAACTAAGTATGATTCTCAATCAGAGACAACTAATGACACCTGCCTCTGATTGAGAACCATACTAGGCCGAAACATAGAAATTCCCAAAACCTAGAAAAACAAACATAGACTGCCCACCCAACTCACGCCCTGACCATACTAACTAAATACAAAACACAGGAAATAAAGGTCAGAACGTGACAATTCCCTATTCCTCAGTATTCCCCATTCCTCAGTATTCCCCATTCCTCAGTATTCCCCATTCCTCAGTATTCCCTATTCCTCAGTGTTCCCCATTCCTCAGTATTCCCCATTCCTCAGTATTCCCCATTCCTCAGTGTTCCCCATTCCTCAGTATTCCCCATTCCTCAGTATTCCCCATTCCTCAGTATTCCCCATTCCTCAGTGTTCCCCATTCCTCAGTATTCCCCATTCCTCAGTATTCCCCATTCCTCAGTATTCCCCATTCCTCAGTATTCCCCATTCCTCAGTGTTCCCCATTCCTCAGTATTCCCCATTCCTCAGTATTCCCCATTCCTCAGTGTTCCCCATTCCTGTGTTTCCCATTCCTCAGTATTCCCCATTCCTCAGTATTCCCCATTCCTCAGTATTCCCCATTCCTCAGTATTCCCCATTCCTCAGTGTTCCCCATTCCTCAGTATTCCCCATTCCTCAGTATTCCCCATTCCTCAGTGTTCCCACATTTACATTACATTTAAGTCATTTAGCAGACGCTCTTATCCAGAGCGACTTACAAATTGGTGCATTCACCTTATGACATCCAGTGGGACAGTCACTTAACAATAGTGCATCTAAAACTTGGGGGGGGGTGAGAGGGATTACTTATCCTATCCTAGGTATTCCTTAAAGAGGTGGGGTTTCAGGTGTCTCCGGAAGGTGGTGATTGACTCCGCTGTCCTGGCGTCGTGAGGGAGTTTGTTCCACCATTGGGGGGCCAGGGCAGCGAACAGTTTTGACTGGGCTGAGCGGGAGCTGTACTTCCTCAGTGGTAGGGAGGCGAGCAGGCCAGAGGTGGATGAACGCAGTGCCCTTGTTTGGGTGTAGGTCCTGATCAGAGCCTGGAGGTACTGAGGTGCCGTTCCCCTCACAGCTCCGTAGGCAAGCACCATGGTCTTGTAGCGGATGCGAGCTTCAACTGGAAGCCAGTGGAGAGAACGGAGGAGCGGGGTGACGTGAGAGAACTTGGGAAGGTTGAACACCAGACGGGCTGCGGCGTTCTGGATGAGTTGAAGGGGTTTAATGGCACAGGCAGGGAGCCCAGCCAACAGCGAGTTGCAGTAATCCAGACGGGAGATGACAAGTGCCTGGATTAGGACCTGCGCCGCTTCCTGTGTGAGGCAGGGTCGTACTCTGCGGATGTTGTAGAGCATGAACCTACAGGAACGGGCCACCGCCTTGATGTTGGTTGAGAACGACAGGGTGTTGTTCAGGATCACGCCAAGGTTCTTGGCGCTCTGGGAGGAGGACACAATGGAGTTGTCAACCGTGATGGCGAGATCATGGAACGGGCAGTCCTTCCCCGGGAGGAAGAGCAGCTCCGTCTTGCCGAGGTTCAGCTTGAGGTGGTGATCCGTCATCCACACTGATATGTCTGCCAGACATGCAGAGATGCGATTCGCCACCTGGTCATCAGAAGGGGGAAAGGAGAAGATTAATTGTGTGTCGTCTGCATAGCAATGATAAGAGAGACCATGTGAGGTTATGACAGAGCCAAGTGACTTGGTGTATAGCGAGAATAGGAGAGGGCCAAGAACAGAGCCCTGGGGGACACCAGTGGTGGAGCGCGTGGTGAGGAGACAGATTCTCGCCACGCCACCTGGTAGGAGCGACCTGTCAGGTAGGACGCAATCCAAGCGTGGGCCGCGCCGGAGATGCCCAACTCGGAGAGGGTGGAGAGGAGGATCTGATGGTTCACAGTATCGAAGGCAGCCGACAGATCTAGAAGGATGAGAGCAGAGGAGAGAGAGTTAGCTTTAGCAGTGCGGAGCGCCTCCGTGATACAGAGGAGAGCAGTCTCAGTTGAATGACTAGTCTTGAAACCTGACTGATTTGGATCAAGAAGGTCATTCAGAGAGAGATAGCGGGAGAGCTGGCCAAGGACGGCACGTTCAAGAGTTTTGGAGAGAAAAGAAAGAAGGGATACTGGTCTGTAATTGTTGACATCGGAGGGATCGAGTGTAGGTTTTTTCAGAAGGGGTGCAACTCTCGCTCTCTTGAAGACGGAAGGGACGTAGCCAGCGGTCAGGGATGAGTTGATGAGCGAGGTGAGGTAAGGGAGAAGGTCTCCGGAAATGGTCTGGAGAAGAGAGGAGGGGATAGGGTCAAGCGGGCAGGTTGTTGGGCGGCCGGCCGTCACAAGACGCGAGATTTCATCTGGAGAGAGAGGGGAGAAAGAGGTCAGAGCACAGGGTAGGGCAGTGTGAGCAGAACCAGCGGTGTCGTTTGACTTAGCAAACGAGGATCGGATGTCGTCGACCTTCTTTTCAAAATGGTTGACGAAGTCATCTGCAGAGAGGGAGGAGGGGGGGGGAGGGGGCGGAGGATTCAGGAGGGAGTGTTCCCCATTCCTCAGTATTCCCCATTCCTCAGTATTCCCCATTCCTCAGTATTCCCCATTCCTCAGTATTCCCCATTCCTCAGTATTCCCTATTCCTCAGTATTCCCCATTCCTCAGTATTCCCTATTCCTCAGTATTCCCTATTCCTCAGTGTTCCCCATTCCTCAGTATTCCCCATTCCTCAGTATTCCCCATTCCTCAGTATTCCCCATTCCTCAATATTCCCCATTCCTCAGTGTTCCCCATTCCTCAGTATTCCCCATTCCTCAGTATTCCCCATTCCTCAGTATTCCCCATTCCTCAGTGTTCCCCATTCCTCAGTGTTCCCCATTCCTCAGTATTCCCCATTCCTCAGTATTCCCCATTCCTCAGTGTTCCCCATTCCTCAGTATTCCCCATTCCTCAGTGTTCCCCATTCCTCAGTATTCCCCATTCCTCAGTATTCCCCATTCCTCAGTATTCCCCATTCCTCAGTATTCCCTATTCCTCAGTATTCCCCATTCCTCAGTGTTCCCATTCCTCAGTGTTCCCTATTCCTCAGTATTCCCCATTCCTCAGTATTCCCCATTCCTCAGTATTCCCCATTCCTCAGTATTCCCCATTCCTCAGTATTCCCCATTCCTCAGTATTCCCCATTCCCCTCCCTCAGCATACTAACTTCTTCCACTCAGAGGCTCACAGCTTTGTAACTCTGATAGGCGTATGACTCCAGAAACATCTCATTGAACAGGATCCTTTCAAATCTGTCTGAATCCCTGGTTCAGAGCTGCCTAAATCACTGCTCCATCAGGCTCAGTGAAGTCAGTGTGGAATCTACGGGAGGAACAGGAAAGGGGGAACCTCATAGAAATCTTTAAATATATTTAGCAGACCGTTTACAACATATTAAGACAATTTACAACATCTCTGCTTAGATGAAGCCTGGGTTTCAGAAGCTTAATTTCACACAAACGCTTTTGATAATGTGTCCTCCCCAAATGGCATCTATTCCCTTTAGAGTGAAGAGAAAGAGAAAGAGAACCTTTGAGAAAGAGTCCCATAGAAGACGATCAGAAAAGCTTCTGTCTCTTTTATCGAGGGAATGCAAATCAGATGAAGATATCTAGTCTTTGAGAGTGAGAAGAAAAGCCAGCAGGAAAAGCATGAATAAGGTTTTGAAGTCCTGCAGCTCTGAACCACACAACCTTATATGTCTCCATATTCAAAAGTAAAATGTACACGCACGCACGCACGCACGCACGCACGCACGCACGCACGCACGCACACACACACACACACACACACACACACACACACACACACACACTCACACTCACACTCACACTCACATTCACATTCACATTCACATACACATACACACATACACATACACACACACATAAACATACACACACACATAAACAACACACACACACACACACACACACACACACAAGCAATTCGCTACACCCGCAATAACATCTGCTAAATATGTGTACAGGATTTGACCAATAAAAATTTGATTTGAAAATTGATTTGACAGACACACACACAAACATTTCACTACACCCGCAATAGCATCTGCTAAAAATGTGTATGTGACCAACACACACACACAGGCCCCCCCCCTCCCCCAACCAGAGGGGCCCATTTTGACATTCTCTGTTGTATTTTATTGATTCCTGTCAGTGACACTCCGGACACAGTCCTCTGTGTCACACAGAACGTTGAAAGATCAAAGATCAAAGCACATCTCAGCAAATAACTACTGGACGGGTGTAGCAGAGAGATTAGTTTATCGCTGTGGTGATTGGAGGATTGAAGTGATCCAATGATTTCAGATGCCCCCACCGTGGACCCACATGTCGTTTTCTCTCAAGCTAATCATTTATGTCACCTGGATGAACTCTCTCCGGCTCACCACCACATCAGTCAGAGACACAAATATACCGTCTGTAATGTATAACATTCATTCTAACCGTAGGATAGATGGCTCACCCTCTATTCGGTCACTACAAAGCTCACACACACACACACAAAAAAGCCTCGAGTACAAAGTTTACATTGTTGTTGATTTTTCTAATATACAACCATCTTTAAACCCTTAATACATTAGAAGTTTGACGAAAAATGACAAAAGTGACATTGACCAAATTAAATATCTAAAACAAAACACACTCCCAGCATTTTGAGATCAATTTCGCAACACTGTCAATGACACAAACTTGCCCAGAAACCTGTTGTCCTCTGTTTACATTGACTTTGGCAGCGTGCAGAAAGCAGTCTGAGCCTCTTGTTATCTCCCTCCAGTTAACCCTACAGGCCGTAGTTTGTATAAATAAGTGCCCCAGGCTGCCGTGCCCCTTTATTCAACGTGTGAGACTATGAGGGGACTGGTTATTCTCTCTGTCCTCACAGTGTGGGCACTGAACTGTGCCAGTGTGCCAACGCGGGACACCAGTGGACGCCACTGGAGCTGCGATGAGAAGGACAAAGAGCCAGGGGCGAGGTTGGCCATGATCAGCATCAACAACAAACATTTCCATGGATACAAGTTCCAGCTCAGTAACATAACCTTCAGCACAGTGGAGAAGGTGGGTGCAGGAGGAGGGGGGAGGGGCTGTAAAGGGGTGTAGGGGTCAGGGGTTGACAGGGGGCTGTAAAGGGGTGTAGGGGTCAGGGATTGACAGGGGGGCTGTAAAGCGGTGTAGGGGTCAGGGCTTGACAAGGGGGCTGTAAAGCGGTGTAGGGGTCAGGGTTGACAGGGGGGCCTGTAAAGGGGTGTAGGGGTCAGGGGTTGACAGGGGGAGGGGCTGTAAAGCGGTGTAGGGGTCAGGGTTGACAGGGGGCTGTAAAGGGCTGTAAAGGGGTGTAGGGGTCAGGGTTGACAGGGGGGCTGTAAAGGGGTGTAGGGGTCAGGGGTTGATAGGGGGCTGTAAAGGGGTTAGGGGTCAGGGAGTGATGGGGGGCTGTAAAGGGGTGTAGGGGTCAGGGTTGACAGGGGGGCTGTAAAGGGGTGTAGGGGTCAGGGGTTGACAGGGGGGCTGTAAAGGGGTGTAGGGGTCAGGGAGTGATGGGGGCTGTAAAGGGGTGTAGGGGTCAGGGGTTGACAGGGGGGCTGTAAAGGGGTGTAGGGGTCAGGGGTTGACAGGGGGGCTGTAAAGGGGTGTAGGGGTCAGGGGTTGACAGGGGGAGGGGCTGTAAAGCGGTGTAGGGGTCAGGGTTGACAGGGGGGCTGTAAAGGGGTGTAGGGGTCAGGGTTGACAGGGGGGCTGTAAAGGGGTGTAGGGGTCAGGGGTTGACAGGGGGGGGCTGTAAAGGGGTGTAGGGGTCAGGGATTGACAGGGGGGGCTGTAAAGCGGTGTAGGGGTCAGGGCTTGACAAGGGGGCTGTAAAGCGGTGTAGGGGTCAGGGTTGACAGGGGGCCTGTAAAGGGGTGTAGGGGTCAGGGGTTGACAGGGGGAGGGGCTGTAAAGCGGTGTAGGGGTCAGGGTTGACAGGGGGGCTGTAAAGGGGTGTAGGGGTCAGGGTTGACAGGGGGGCTGTAAAGGGGTGTAGGGGTCAGGGGTTGATAGGGGGCTGTAAAGGGGTTAGGGGTCAGGGAGTGATGGGGGCTGTAAAGGGGTGTAGGGGTCAGGGTTGACAGGGGGGGGCTGTAAAGGGGTGTAGGGGTCAGGGGTTGACAGGGGGCTGTAAAGGGGTGTAGGGGTCAGGGGTGATGGGGGGCTGTAAAGGGGTGTAGGGGTCAGGGGTTGACAGGGGGCTGTAAAGGGGTGTAGGGGTCAGGGGTTGACAGGGGGGCTGTAAAGGGGTGTAGGGGTCAAGGGTTGACAGGGGGGCTGTAAAGGGGTGTAGGGGTCAGGGTTTGATGGGGGGCTGTAAAGGAGTGTAGGGGTCAGGGGTTGACAGGGGGCTGTAAAGGGGTGTAGGGGTCAGGGTTGACAGGGGGTGTGTAAAGGGGTGTAGGGGTCAGGGGTTGACAGGGGGGACTGTAAAGCGGTGTAGGGGTCAGGGGTTGACAGGGGGGCTGTAAAGGGGTGTAGGGGTCAGGGGTTGACAGGGGGGCTGTAAAGGGGTGTAGGGGTCAGGTAGGACAGGGGGGCTGAAAAGGGGTGTAGGGGTCAGGGGTTGACAGGGGGGCTGTAAAGGGGTGTAGGGGTCAGGGGTTGACAGGGGGGCTGTAAAGGGGTGTAGGGGTCAGGTAGGACAGGGGGGCTGAAAAGGGGTGTAGGGGTCAGGGGTTGACGGGGGGTGGCTGTAAAGGGGTGTAGGGGTCAGGGGTTGACAGGGGGGCTGTAAAGCAGTGTAGGGGTCAGGGTTGACAGGGGGCCTGTAAAGGGGTGTAGGGGTCAGGGGTTGACAGGGGAGGGGCTGTAAAGCGGTGTAGGGGTCAGGGTTGACAGGGGGGCTGTAAAGGGGTGTAGGGGTCAGGGTTGACAGGGGGTGCTGTAAAGGGGTGTAGGGGTCAGGGGTTGATAGGGGGCTGTAAAGGGGTGTAGGGGTCAGGGAGTGATGGGGGGCTGTAAAGCGGTGTAGGGGTCAGGGTTGACAGGGGGGGGGGTCTGTAAAGGGGTGTAGGGGTCAGGGGTTGACGGGGGGCTGTAAAGGGGTGTAGGGGTCAGGGAGTGATGGGGGGCTGTAAAGGGGTGTAGGGGTCAGGGGTTGACAGGGGTGGCTGTAAAGGGGTGTAGGGGTCAAGGGTTGACAGGGGGGCTGTAAAGGGGTGTAGGGGTCAGGGGTTGACAGGGGGTGGGCTGTAAAGGGGTGTAGGGGTCAGGGGTTGATGGGGGGCTGTAAAGGGTGTAGGGGTCAGGGGTTGACAGGGGGCTGTAAAGGGGTGTAGGGGTCAGGGTTGACAGGGGGTGTGTAAAGGGGTGTAGGGGTCAGGGGTTGACAGGGGGGACTGTAAAGCGGTGTAGGGGTCAGGGTTGACAGGGGGCTGTAAAGGGGTGTAGGGGTCAGGGTTGACAGGGGGGGCTGTAAAGGGGTGTAGGGGTCAGGGGTTGATAGGGGGCTGTAAAGGGGTTAGGGGTCAGGGAGTGATGGGGGCTGTAAAGGGGTGTCGGGGTCAGGGTTGACAGGGGGGCTGTAAAGGGGTGTAGGGGTCAGGGGTTTACAGGGGGGCTGTAAAGGGATGTAGGGGTCAGGGAGTGATGGGGGGCTGTAAAGGGGTGTAGGGGTCAGGGGTTGACAGGGGGCTGTAAAGGGGTGTAGGGGTCAGGGGTTGACAGGGGGCTGTACAGGGGTGTAGGGGTCAGGGGTTGACAGGGGGGCTGTAAAGGGGTGTAGGGGTCAGGGTTGACAGGGGGTGTGTAAAGGGGTGTAGGGGTCAGGGGTTGACAGGGAGGGCTGTAAAGGGGTGTAGGGGTCAGGGGTTGACAGGGGGGGCTATAAAGGGGTGTAGGGGTCAGGGGTTGACAGGGGGCTGTAAAGGGGTGTAGGGGTCAGGGGTTGATAGGGGGCTGTAAAGGGTTTAGGGGTCAGGGGTGATGGGGGCTGTAAAGGGGTGTAGGGATCAGGGGTTGACAGGGGGCTGTAAAGGGGGGTGTAGGGGACAGGGGTTGACAGGGGGGCTGTAAAGGGGTGTAGGGGTCAGGGGTGATAGGGGGCTGTAAAGGGTTGACAGGGGGGCTGTAAAGGGGTGTAGGGTCAGGGGTTGATAGGGGGGCTGTAAAGGGGTTTAGGGGTCAGGGGTGATGGGGGGCTGTAAAGGGGTGTAGGGATCAGGGGTTGACAGGGTTGGGGGGGCTGTAAAGGGGTGTAGGGGACAGGGGTTGACAGGGGGGCTGTAAAGGGGTTAGGGGTCAGGGGTTGATGGGGGGGCTTACATGGTGTTTGTTGGGAGTGTGGTATCTTTAGACTGAACTGCATCTCAGGGGGTCTCTTTATTAGTTGCCATTCCTTTTTCTGCCCTGTGTATCAGACACTGTGCATCAGACACTGTGCATCAGACACTGTGTATCAGACACTGTGTATCAGACACTGTGTATCAGACACTGTGCATCAGACACTGTGTATCAGACACTGTGTATCAGACACTGTGTATCAGACACTGTGCATCAGACACTGTGTATCAGACACTGTGCATCAGACACTGTGTATCAGACACTGTGTATCAGACACTGTGTATCAGACACTGTGTATCAGACACTGTGTATCAGACACTGTGCATCAGACACTGTGTATCAGACACTGTGTATCAGACACTGCATGTATCAGACACTGTGCATCAGACACTGTATCAGACACATCAGACACTGTGTATCAGACACTGTGCATCAGACACTGTGCATCAGACACTGTGTATCAGACACTGTGTATCAGACACTGTGTATCAGACACTGTGTGCATCAGACACTGTGCATCAGACACTGTGTATCAGACACTGTGCATCAGACACTGTGCATCAGACACTGTGTATCAGACACTGTGTATCAGACACTGTGCATCAGACACTGTGCATCAGACACTGTGTATCAGACACTGTGTATCAGACACTGTGTATCAGACACTGTGTATCAGACACTGTGCATGACACATCAGACACTGTGCATCAGACACTGTGCATCAGACACTGTGTATCAGACACTGTGTATCAGACACTGTGTATCAGACACTGTGCATCAGACACTGTGTATCAGACACACTGTGCATCAGACACTGTGCATCAGACACTGTGTATCAGACACTGTGTATCAGACACTGTGCATCAGACACTGCATCAGACACATCAGACACTGTGTATCAGACACTGTGTATCAGACACTGTGCATCAGACACTGTGTATCAGACACTGTGCATCAGACACTGTGCATCAGACACTGTGCATCAGACACTGTGTATCAGACACATCAGTGTATCAGACACTGTGTATCAGACACTGTGCATCAGACACTGTGCATCAGACACTGTGTATCAGACACTGTGCATCAGACACTGTGCATCAGACACTGTGCATCAGACACTGTGTATCAGACACTGTGCATCAGACACTGTGCATCAGACACATCAGACACTGTGCATCAGACACATCAGACACTGTATCAGACACTGTGTATCAGACACATCAGACACTGTATCAGACACTGTGTATCAGACACTGTGCATCAGACACTGTGCATCAGACACTGTGCATCAGACACTGTGCATCAGACACTGTGCATCAGACACTGTGTATCAGACACTGTGTATCAGACACTGTGTATCAGACACTGTGCATCAGACACTGTGCATCAGACACTGTGCATCAGACACTGTGCATCAGACACTGTGTATCAGACACTGTGCATCAGACACTGTGCATCAGACACTGTGCATCAGACACTGTGCATCAGACACTGTGCATCAGACACTGTGCATCAGACACTGTGTATCAGACACACTTCAGATCACTGGGACGCCGTCATTGGTATGGGGCATTTTGGAATGAGAGAAAGATAGAGAACTACTTCACGAGGCCTATCTTATTTCTCTTCTCTCAGAACTTGTTCATCTTGATGAAAGTGTGTGAAGAGATGACGAATGAGATCTTTTTGTCACTAATTTCATGTTCCAAAAGTTTTGAGATGAAAAGATCTCTCTCTCTCTACTTTCTTCTCTAATTCTTATTCCAGTGTTTTCTCTCCTTCCTAGAGATATCCTAACAAGAGTAAAGGAGGAAACAATATTGTCAACGTATTTTCACTGTGTAACTTGCTCTCTCCATCTCTCCTCTTCTTTCTCTCCATCTCTCCTCTACCCTGTCTCCATCTCTCCTCTACCTTCTCTCCATCTCTCCTCTACCCTGTCTCCATCTCTCCTCTTCCCTGTCTCCATCTCTTCTCTTCCTTCTCTCCATCTCTCCTCTACCCTGTCTCCATCTCTCCTCTTCCCTGTCTCCATCTCTTCCTTCTTCCATCCTTGTCTCCATCTCTCCATCTCTCTCTACCCTGTCTCCATCTCTCCTCTTCCCTGTCTCCATCTCTTCTCTTCCTTCTCTCCATCTCTTCTCTCCATCTCTCCATCTCTCCTCTACCCTGTCTCCATCTCTCCTCTACCCTGTCTCCATCTCTCCTCTTCCTTCTCTCCATCTCTCCTCTACCCTGTCTCCATCTCTCCTCTACCTTCTCTCCATCTCTCCTCTACCCTGTCTCCATCTCTCCCTACCTTCTCTCCTCTACCCTCTCCATCTCTCCTCTACCCTCTCTCCATCTCTCCTCTACCCTTTCTTCATCTCTCCTCTACCCATCTCTCTCCTATCCTCTATCCTATCTCCATCTGTCTCCTCTACCCTCCTCCATCACACCTATCTCCATCTCTCTACCCTATCCTATCTCCATCTCTCCTCTACCCTGTCTCCATCTCTCTACCCTGTCTCCATCTCTCCTCTACCCTCTTCCATCTCTCCTCTACCCTGTCTCCATCTCTCCTCTACCTTCTCTCCATCTCTCCTACCTTCTCTCATCTCTCCTCTACCCTGTCTCCATCCTCTTCCTCTCCATCTCTCCTCTACCCTGTCTCCATCTCTCCTCTACCCTGTCTCCATCTCTCCTCTACCCTGTCTCCATCTCTCCTCTACCTTCTCTCCATCTCTCCTCTACCTTCTCTCATCTCTCCTCTACCCTGTCTCCATCTCTCCTCTTCTTTCTCTCCATCTCTCCTCTACCTTCTCTCCATCTCTCCTCTACCCTGTCTCCATCTCTCCTCTACCTGTCTCTCCATCTCTCCTCTACCTTCTCTCCATCTCTCCTCTACCCTTCTCTCAATCTCCTCTACCCTGTCTTCATCTCCATCTCTCCTCTTACCTTCTCTCCATCTCTCCTCTTCCTTCTCTCCATCTCTCCTCTACCTTCTCTCCATCTCTCCTCTACCTTCTCTCCATCTCTCCTCTACCCTGTCTCCATCTCTCCTCTACCTTCTCTCCATCTCTCCTCTACCTTCTCTCCATCTCTCCTCTACCCTGTCTCCATCTCTCCTCTACCCTGTCTTCATCTCTCCTCTACCCTCTCTACCTTCTCTCCATCTCTCCTCTACCCTCTCTCCATCTCTCCTCTACCCTGTCTCCATCTCTCCTCTACCCTGTCTTCATCTCTCTTCTACCCTCTCTACCCTCTCTTCATCTCTCCTCTACCCTCTCTTCAACTCTCCTCTACCCTTTCTTCATCTCTCCTCTACCCTCTCTACCCTCTCTTCATCTCTCCTCTACCCTCTCTTCAACTCTCCTCTACCCTTTCTTCATCTCTTCTCTACCCTCTCTCCATCTCTCCTCTACCTTCTCTCCATCTCTCCTCTGCCCTCTCTCCATCTCACCTATCACCATCTCTCCTCTACCCTGTCTTCATCTCTCCTCTACCCTCTCTTCATCTCTCCTCTACCCTCTCTTCAACTCTCCTCTATTCTCTCTCCATCTCACCTATCACCATCTCTCCTCTACCCTGTCTTCATCTCTCCTCTACCCTCTCTACCTTCTCTCCATCTCTCCTCTACCCTCACTCCCATCTCTCCTCTATCCTCTCTCCATCTCACCTATCTTCATCTCTCCTCTACCCTTTCTCCATCTCACCTCTACCCTTTCTCCATCTCACCTATCTCCATCTCTCCTCTATCCTCTCTCCATCTCTTCATCTCTCCTCTACCCTCTCTTCATCTCTCCTCTACCCTTTCTCCATCTCACCTATCTCCATCTCTCCTCTATCCTCTCTCCATCTCTCCTCTACCCTCTCTTCATCTCTCCTCTACCCTTTCTTCATCTCTCCTCTACCCTCTCTTCATCTCTCCTCTACCCTTTCTTCATCTCTCCTCTATCTTCTCTCCATCTCACCTATCACCATCTCTCCACTACCCACTCTTCATCTCTCCTCTACCCTCTCTTCATCTCTCCTCTACCCATCTCTCCTCTATCCTCTATCCTATCTCCATCTCTCCTCTACCCTCGCTCCATCACACCTATCTCCATCTCTCCTCTACCCTCTCTCCATCTCTTCTCTCCATCTCTCCTCTCCATATCTCCTATACCCTCTCTCCTCTATCCTCTATCCTATCTCCATCTCTCCTCTACCCTCGCTCCATCTCTTCTCTCCATCTCTCCTCTCCATCTCTCCTCTACCCTCGCTCCATCACACCTATCTCCATCTCTCCTCTACCCTCGCTCCATCTCTTCTCTCCATCTCTCCTCTCCATCTCTCCTCTACCCTCGCTCCATCACACCTATCTCCATCTCTCCTCTACCATCTCACCTATCTCCATCTCTCCTCTACCCTCTCTCCATCTTTTCTCTCCATCTCTCCTCTCCATCTCTCCTCTACCCTCGCTCCATCTCTTCTCTCCATCTCTCCTCTACCCTCTCTTCATCTCTCCTCTACCCTCTCTTCATCTCTCCTCTACCCTTTCTTCATCTCTCCTCTATCTTCTCTCCATCTCACCATCTCTCCTCTACCCACTCTTCATCTCTCCTCTACCCTCTCTTCATCTCTCCTCTACCCATCTCTCCTCTATCCTCTATCCTATCTCCATCTCTCCTCTACCCTCGCTCCATCACACCTATCTCCATCTCTCCTCTACCCTCTCTCCATCTCTCCTCTACCCTCTCTCCATCTCTCCTCTACCCTCTCTCCATCTCTTCTCTCCATCTCTTCTCTCCATCTCTCCTCTACCATCTCTCCATCTCTTCTTCTCCATCTCACCTCTATCCTCTATCCATCTCTCCTCTATCCTCTATCCTATCTCCATCTCTCCTCTACCCTATCTCCATCTCTCCTCTATCCTCTCTCCATCTCTTCTCTCCATCTCTCCTCTACCCTCTCTTCATCTCTCCTCTATCTTCTCTGCATCTCACCTATCACCATCTCTCCTCAACCCCTCTTCATCTTTCCTCTACTCATCTGTCCTCTATCCTCTATCCTATCTCCATCTCTCCTCTACCCTCGCTCCATCACACCTATCTCCATCTCTCCTCTATCCATCTCTTCTCTCCATCTCTCCTCTACCCTTTCTTCATCTCTCTATCTTCTCTCCATCTCACCTATCACCATCTCTCCTCTACCCACTCTTCATCTCTCCTCTACCCATCTCTCCTCTATCCTCTATCCTATCTCCATCTCTCCTCTACCCTCTCTCCATCTCTCCTCTACCCTCACTCCATCTCTTCATCTCTCCTCTACCCATCTCTCCTCTATCCTCTATCCTATCTCCATATATACTCTCTCCTCTACCCTCGCTCCATCACACCTATCTCCATCTCTCCTCTATCCTCTCTCCATCTCTTCTCTCCATCTCTCCTCTACCCTTTCTTCATCTCTCCTCTATCTTCTCTCCATCTCACCTATCACCATCTCTCCTCTACCCACTCTTCATCTCCCCTCTACCCTCTCTTCATCTCTCCTCTACCCATCTCTCCTCTACCCTCGCTCCATCACACCTATCTCCATCTCTCCTCTATTCTCTCTCCATCTCTTCTCTCCATCTCTCCTCTACCCTTTCTTCATCTCTCCTCTATCTTCTCTCCATCTCACCTATCACCATCTCTCCTCAACCCACTCTTCATCTCTCCTCGACCCTCTCTTCATCTCTCCTCTACCCATCTCTCCTCTATCCTCTATCCTATCTCCATATATACTCTCTCCTCTACCCTCGCTCCATCTCACCTATCTCCATCTCTCCTCTACCCTCTCTCCATCTCTTCTCTCCATCTCTCCTCTCCATCTCTCCTCTACCCTCTCTATCTCTCCTCTCCATCCCTCCTCTCCATCTCTCCTCTACCCTCTCTATCTCTCCTCTCCATCTCTCCTCTCCATCTCTCCTCTACCCTCTCCATCTCTCCTCTACCCTCTCCATCTCTCCTCTCCATCTCTCCTCTACCCTCTCCATCTCTCCTCTACCCTCTCCATCTCCTCTCCATCTCTCCTCTCCATCTCTCCTCTACCCTCTCTATCTCTCCTCTCTATCTCTCCTCTCCATCTCTCCTCTCCATCTCTCCTCTACCCTCTCCATCTCTCCTCTCCATCTCTCCTCTACCCTCTCTATCTCTCCTCTCCATCTCTCCTCTCCATCTCTCCTCTCCATCTCTCCTCTCCATCTCTCCTCTACCCTCTCTATCTCTCCTCTCCATCTCTCCTTTACCCTCTCTATCTCTCCTCTCCATCTCTCCTCTCCATCTCTCCTCTACCCTCTCTATCTCTCCTCTCCATCTCTCCTCTACCCTCTCCATCTCTCCTCTCCATCTCTCCTCTCTCCTCTCCATCTCTCCTCTACCCTCTCTCTCTCCTCTCCATCTCTCCTCTCCATCTCTCCTCTCCATCTCTCCTCTACCCTCTCTATCTCTCCTCTACCCTCTCCATCTCTCCTCTCCATCTCTCCACTCCATCTCTCCTCTCTCCTCTCCATCTCTCCTCTACCCTCTCTCTCTCCTCTCCATCTCTCCTCTCCATCTCTCCTCTACCCTCTCTATCTCTCCTCTCCATCTCCCTCTCCATCTCTCCTCTACCCTCCTATCTCTCCTCTCCATCTCTCCTCTCTCCTCTCCATCTCTCCTCTACCCTCTCCATCTCTCCTCTCCATCTCTCCTCTACCCTCTCCATCTCTCCTCTACCCTCTCCATCTCTCCATCTCTCCTCTCCATCTCTCCTCTACCCTCTCTATCTCTCCTCTCTATCTCTCCTCTCCATCTCTCCTCTCCATCTCTCCTCTACCCTCTCCATCTCTCCTCTCCATCTCTCCTCTACCCTCTCTATCTCTCCTCTCCATCTCTCCTCTCCATCTCTCCTCTCCATCTCTCCTCTCCATCTCTCCTCTACCCTCTCTATCTCTCCTCTCCATCTCTCCTTTACCCTCTCTATCTCTCCTCTCCATCTCTCCTCTCCATCTCTCCTCTACCCTCTCTATCTCTCCTCTCCATCTCTCCTCTACCCTCTCTATCTCTCCTCTCCATCTCTCCTCTACCCTCTCCATATCTCCTCTCCATCTCTCCTCTCCATCTCTCCTCTCCATCTCTCCTCTACCCTCTCTATCTCTCCTCTCCATCTCTCCTCTACCCTCTCTATCTCTCCTCTCCATCTCTCCTCTACCCTCTCTATCTCTCCTCTCTATCTCTCCTCTCCATCTCTCCTCTACCCTCTCTATCTCTCCTCTCCATCTCTCCTCTACCCTCTCTATCTCTCCTCTCCATCTCTCCTCTACCCTCTCTATCTCTCCTCTCCATCTCTCCATCTCAGGGTCAATCTGACTGTAAATTGCATCTGGAACTAGACCTCCAGGAAACAACCTGTCACATCATCAACCCAAAATCTTTTGAAGAGTGTGACATCCGTCAAGATTATGAAACGGTAAGCCACTCCACAACAATGACCAACCAGATGTTTAATAATATTAGTGATACATGCCAGTCCTGTAGAGAGAGACACCTGTAGTGCCAGTCCTGTAGAGAGAGACACCTGTAGTGCCAGTCCTGTAGAGAGAGACACCTGTAGTGCCAGTCCTGTAGAGAGAGACACCTGTAGTGCCAGTCCTGTAGAGAGAGACACCTGTAGTGCCAGTCCTGTAGAGAGACACCTGTAGTGCCAGTCCTGTAGAGAGAGACACCTGTAGTGATACATGCCAGTCCTGTAGAGAGACACCTGTAGTGCCAGTCCTGTAGAGAGACACCTGTAGTGATACATGCCAGTCATGTAGAGAGAGACACCTGTAGTGCCAGTCCTGTAGAGAGACACCTGTAGCGATACATGCCAGTCATGTAGAGAGACACCTGTAGTGATACATGCCAGTCATGTAGAGAGAGACACCTGTAGTGCCAGTCCTGTAGAGAGACACCTGTAGTGATACATGCCAGTCATGTAGGGAGAGACACCTGTAGTGCCAGTCCTGTAGAGAGACACCTGTAGTGATACATGCCAGTCATGTAGAGAGACACCTGTAGTGATACATGCCAGTCATGTAGAGAGAGACACCTGTAGTGATACATGCCAGTCCTGTAAAGAGAGACACCTGTAGTGCCAGTCCTGTAGAGAGAGACACCTGTAGTGCCAGTCCTGTAGAGAGACACCTGTAGTGCCAGTCCTGTAGAGAGACACCTGTAGTGCCAGTCATGTAGGGAGAGACACCTGTAGTGCCAGTCCTGTAGAGAGACACCTGTAGTGATACATGCCAGTCATGTAGAGACACACCTGTAGTGATACATGCCAGTCATGTAGAGAGAGACACCTGTAGTGATACATGCCAGTCCTGTAGAGAGAGACACCTGTAGTGCCAGTCCTGTAGAGAGCGACACCTGTAGTGCCAGTCCTGTAGAGAGAGATACACCTGTAGTGCCAGTCCTGTAGAGAGAGAGACACCTGTAGTGCCAGTCCTGTAGAGAGAGACACCTGTAGTGCCAGTCCTGTAGAGAGAGACACCTGTAGTGCCAGTCCTGTAGAGAGAGACAGAGACACCTGTAGTGCCAGTCCTGTAGAGAGAGAGACACCTGTAGTGCCAGTCCTGTAGAGAGAGACACCTGTAGTGCCAGTCCTGTAGAGAGAGAGACACCTGTAGTGCCAGTCCTGTAGAGAGAGACACCTGTAGTGCCAGTCCTGTAGAGAGAGACACCTGTAGTGCCAGTCCTGTAGAGAGAGACACCTGTAGTGCCAGTCCTGTAGAGAGAGAGACACCTGTAGTGCCAGTCCTGTAGAGAGAGACACCTGTAGTGCCAGTCCTGTAGAGAGAGATACACCTGTAGTGCCAGAGACACCTGTAGTGCCAGTCCTGTAGAGAGAGACACCTGTAGTGCCAGTCCTGTAGAGAGAGACACCTGTAGTGCCAGTCCTGTAGAGAGAGACACCTGTAGTGCCAGTCCTGTAGAGAGAGACACCTGTAGTGCCAGTCCTGTAGAGAGAGAGACACCTGTAGTGCCAGTCCTGTAGAGAGAGACACCTGTAGTGCCAGTCCTGTAGAGAGAGACACCTGTAGTGCCAGTCCTGTAGAGAGAGACACCTGTAGTGCCAGTCCTGTAGAGAGAGACACCTGTAGTGCCAGTCCTGTAGAGAGACACCTGTAGTGCCAGTCCTGTAGAGAGACACCTGTAGTGCCAGTCCTGTAGAGAGACACCTGTAGATACATGCCAGTCATGTAGAGAGAGACACCTGTAGTGCCAGTCCTGTAGAGACAGAGACACCTGTAGAGAGACAGTGCCAGTCCTGTAGAGAGAGACACCTGTAGTGCCAGTCCTGTAGAGAGAGACACCTGTAGTGCCAGTGTGCCAGTCCAGACACCTGTAGTGCCAGTCCTGTAGAGAGAGACACCTGTAGTGCCAGTCCTGTAGAGAGAGAGACACCTGTAGTGCCAGTCAGTCCTGTAGTGCCAGTCAGTAGAGAGAGACACCTGTAGTGTGCCAGTCCTGTAGAGAGAGACACCTGTAGTGCCAGTCCTGTAGAGAGACACCTGTAGTGCCAGTCCTGTAGAGAGACACCTGTAGTGCCAGTCCTGTAGAGAGAGACACCTGTAGTGCCAGTCCTGTAGAGAGAGAGACACCTGTAGTGCCAGTCCTGTAGAGAGAGACACCTGAGTGCCAGTCCTGTAGAGAGAGAGACACCTGTAGTGCCAGTCCTGTAGAGAGAGACACCTGTAGTGCCAGTCCTGTAGAGAGAGACACCTGTAGTGCCAGTCCTGTAGAGAGACACCTGTAGTGCCAGTCCTGTAGAGAGAGACACCTGTAGTGCCAGTCCTGTAGAGAGAGACACCTGTAGTGCCAGTCCTGTAGAGAGAGACACCTGTAGTGCCAGTCCTGTAGAGAGAGACACCTGTAGTGCCAGTCCTGTAGAGAGAGACACCTGAGTGCCAGTCCTGTAGTGCCAGTCCTGTAGAGAGACACCTGTAGTGCCAGTCCTGTAGAGAGAGAGACACCTGTAGTGCCAGTCCTGTAGAGAGAGACACCTGTAGTGCCAGTCCTGTAGAGAGAGACACCTGTAGTGCCAGTCCTGTAGAGAGAGAGACACCTGTAGTGCCAGTCCTGTAGAGAGAGAGACACCTGTAGTGCCAGTCCTGTAGAGAGAGAGACACCTGTAGTGCCAGTCCTGTAGAGAGAGAGACACCTGTAGTGCCAGTCCTGTAGAGAGAGAGACACCTGTAGTGCCAGTCCTGTAGAGAGAGACACCTGTAGTGCCAGTCCTGTAGAGAGAGAGACACCTGTAGTGCCAGTCCTGTAGAGAGAGACAGACACCTGTAGTGCCAGTCCTGTGCCAGAGAGAGAGACACCTGTAGTGCCAGTCCTGTAGAGAGAGAGACACCTGTAGTGCCAGTCCTGTAGAGAGAGAGACACCTGTAGTGCCAGTCCTGTAGAGAGAGAGACACCTGTAGTGCCAGTCCTGTAGAGAGAGAGACACCTGTAGCCAGTCCTGTAGAGAGAGACACCTGTAGTGCCAGTCCTGTAGAGAGAGAGACACCTGTAGTGCCAGTCCTGTAGAGAGAGACACCTGTAGTGCCAGTCCTGTAGAGAGAGAGACACCTGTAGTGCCAGTCCTGTAGAGAGAGACACCTGTAGTGCCAGTCCTGTAGAGAGAGAGACACCTGTAGTGCCAGTCCTGTAGAGAGAGAGACACCTGTAGTGCCAGTCCTGTAGAGAGACACCTGTAGTGCCAGTCCTGTAGAGAGAGAGACACCTGTAGTGCCAGAGAGACACCTGTAGTGCCAGTCCTGTAGAGAGAGAGACACCTGTAGTGCCAGAGAGACACCTAGTGCCAGTCCTGTAGAGAGAGACACCAGTCCTGTAGAGAGAGAGACACCTGTAGTGCCAGTCCTGTAGAGAGAGAGACACCTGTAGTGCCAGTCCTGTAGAGAGAGAGACACCTGTAGTGCCAGTCCTGTAGAGAGAGAGACACCTGTAGTGCCAGTCCTGTAGTGCCAGTCCTGAGAGAGACACCTGTAGTGCCAGTCCTGTAGAGAGAGAGACACCTGTAGTGCCAGTCCTGTAGAGAGAGAGACACCTGTAGTGCCAGTCCTGTAGAGAGAGAGACACCTGTAGTGCCAGTCCTGTAGAGAGAGAGACACCTGTAGTGCCAGTCCTGTAGAGAGAGACACCTGTAGTGCCAGTCCTGCAGAGAGAGTGACACCTGTAGTGCCAGCAGCACTCCTGTAGAGAGAGAGACACCTGTAGTGCCAGTCCTGTAGAGAGAGAGACACCTGTAGTGCCAGTCCTGTAAGAGACACCTGTAGTGCCAGTCCTGAGAGAGAGTACCTGTAGTGCCAGTCCTGTAGAGAGCACACCTGTAGTGCCAGTCCTGTAGAGAGTGCCACAGACACCTGTAGTGAGAGACACCTGTAGTGCCAGAGAGAGATACACCTGTAGTGCCAGTCCTGTAGAGAGACACCTGTAGTGCCAGTCCTGTAGAGAGAGATACACCTGTAGTGCCAGTCCTGTAGAGAGACACCTGTACAATTGGATGACTAATGTATGTTGTTTCCCTCATGCAGCAAGTGAATGGCCACTGCAATGTGACGCTGAGCATCACAGAAGGCATGGCAGAGGTCTCTAAACACTCCTGCAACACTGAACCAGGTATCTATAACGTTACCCTCGTCTACCGCAGCACACGGTATCTAACGTTACCCTAGTCTACTGCAGCACACGGTATCTATAACGTTACCCTCGTCTACTGCAGCACACGGTATCTAACGTTACCCTCGTCTACCGCAGCACACGGTATCTAACGTTACCCTAGTCTACTGCAGCACACGGTATCTACCGTTACCCTAGTCTACTGCAGCACACGGTATCTACCGTTACCCTAGTCTACTGCAGCACACGGTATCTAACGTTACCCTCGTCTACTGCAGCACACGGTATCTATAACGTTACCCTCGTCTACCGCAGCACACGGTATCTAACGTTACCCTAGTCTACTGCAGCACACGGTATCTAACGTTACCCTAGTCTACTGCAGCACACGGTATCTAACGTTACCCTAGTCTACTGAAGCACACGGTATCTAACGTTACCCTCGTCTACTGCAGCACACGGTATCTAACGTTACCCTAGTCTACTGCAGCACACGGTATCTAACGTTACCCTAGTCTACCGCAGCACACGGTATCTAACGTTACCCTAGTCTACTGCAGCACACGGTATCTACCGTTACCCTAGTCTACCGCAGCACACGGTATCTAACGTTACCCTCGTCTACCGCAGCACACGGTATCTAACGTTACCC
The DNA here is from genome assembly GCF_021184085.1 of Oncorhynchus gorbuscha. Classification (NCBI taxonomy): domain Eukaryota; kingdom Metazoa; phylum Chordata; class Actinopteri; order Salmoniformes; family Salmonidae; genus Oncorhynchus; species Oncorhynchus gorbuscha. The sequence goes on along the minus strand of NC_060187.1, from coordinate 8,394,449 downwards.
TCGTCTACCGCAGCACACGGTATCTAACGTTACCCTCGTCTACCGCAGCACACGGTATCTAACGTTACCCTAGTCTACTGCAGCACCAAAACACACAGTGCATGTGTCCTTTCTTGGTTGTGTGCATTTTTTAAAATCAAGTTTAATTTGATTTGATAAAGTTTCTGCTGAGAAGATGGTCAGAATGTGTCCGGACTGCCCCATTCTGCTGCCCCTTCATAGCCCCGAGGGCCTAGAGAGTGTGAAGGCAGGCCTCAGGCAGTTCAACATGGACCACAACTACACCTCCTACTTCAAACTGATGGAAGTGGGGAGGATAACATCTGGGGTAGGGTGATGTATTAGGATTCTCTCTCTCTGTACATCTCTGGGTACACAATCCAAAAACACGTTTGTTGCCCTATTTCTAGTCAAAACTGGTCACTGTTTCACGGATAAGTCTGAAATGGTGCAACCACACTGCTTAGAGTGTTCAAGGAATCCCATCACTGCCAACAGTGTAACATGCTATTTGGAGTGTTCCTACCACTGCCAACAGTGTAACATGCTATTTGGAGTGTTCCCATCACTGCCAACAGTGTAACATGCTATTTGGAGTGTTCCTACCACTGCCAACAGTGTAACATGCTATTTGGAGTGTTCCCACCACTGCCAACAGTGTAACATGCTATTTGGAGTGTTCCCACCACTGCCAACAGTGTAACATGCTATTTGGAGTGTTAGTTTGGGAAATTAAGTAGGTCTCCCCTGTCTGTCTAAACCTGTACAGGTGTAGGATCCTAATTTGAGCCAGTTTGCTACAGCAGGAAAGTAATCCTGCAGCAACAGAAAATGTTAATTATTATGTAGATTATAATGAATGGACATTGTTGTAGGAAAATTAAGTCTGAAATTTCAAAGTGGAAATGACAAATGTCAAATTCTCCTGCAATAAAGTGATCACATGAAGATCCTACATCTGTGAGTCATGTCTCTCTCCCTTTCCTAGTACATGATGATGACTGGAATGAACTACTACGCTGAGTTGGCCATCGTGGAGACTGAGTGTAATGCCAAGAGCAGGATAGATACACAGGCCTGCAAGCCACTGTGCCCCGATGAAGCTGTAAGGCAACTAGCTACCTCCTCCTCCTCATCATACTCACTCCTCACGTATTACCATCACCATACTCTGGTCTCCCGTCTCCTTTCTCCTGTCTCTGTCTGTCTCTGTCTCCGGTCTCTGTCTCCTCTCTCTGTCTCCTGTCTCCAGTCTCCCGTCTCCTTTCTTCGTCTCCGGTCTCTGTTTCCGGTCTCCGGTCTCTGTCTCCTGTCTCCTGTCTCCTGTCTCCAGTCTCCTGTCTCCAGTCTCCGGTCTCTGTCTCCGGTCTCTGTCTCCTGTCTCTGTCTCCGGTCTCTGTCTCCTGTCTCTGTCTCCTGTCTCCAGTCTCTGTCTCCGGTCTCTGTCTCCGGTCTCTGGTCTCCTGTCTCTGTCTCCGGTCTCTGTCTCCTGTCTCTGTCTCCCTCCTGTCTCCAGTCTCTGTCTGTCTCTGTCTCCGGTCTCTGTCTCCGGTCTCTGTCTCCTGTCTCTGTCTCCGGTCTCTGTCTCCTGTCTCCTGTCTCTGTCTCCCTCCTGTCTCCAGTCTCTGTCTGTCTCTGTCTCCGGTCTCTGTCTCTTGTCTCTTGTCTCTGTCTCCTGTCTCTGTCTCTGTCTCTGTCTCCTGTCTCCTGTCTCTGTCTCCCGTCTCCTTTCTTCGTCTCCTGTCTCCAGTCTCTGTCTGTCTCTGTCTGTCTCTGTCTCCGGTCTCTGTCTCCTGTCTCTGTCTCTGTCTGTCTCTGTCTGTCTCTGTCTCTGTCTCCTGTCTCTGTCTCCCGTCTCCTTTATTCGTCTCCGGTCTCTGTCTCCTGTCTCCTGTCTCCAATCTCTGTCTCTGTCTGTCTCTGTCTGTCTCTGTCTCTGTCTCCCGTCTCCTTTCTTCGTCTCCTGTCTCCAGTCTCTGTCTGTCTCTGTCTCCGGTCTCTGTCTCCAGTCTCTGTCTCTGTCTCTGTCTCCGGTCTCTGTCTCCTGCCTCTGTCTCCCGTCTCCTTTATTCGTCTCCGGTCTCTGTCTCCTGTCTCCTGTCTCCTGTCTCCAGTCTCTGTCTCCTGTCTCTGTCTCTGTCTCTGTCTGTCTCTGTCTCTGTCTCCTGTCTCTGTCTCTGTCTGTCTCTGTCTCTGTCTCCGGTCTCTGTCTCCCGTCTCCTTTCTTTGTCTCCGGTCTCCGGTCTCTGTCTCCGGTCTCTGTCTCCTGTCTCTGTCTCCCTGTCTCTCTTTTCTTCGTCTCCGGTCTCCGTCTCCTGTCTCCAGTCTCTGTCTGTCTCTGTCTCCGGTCTCTGTCTCCTGTCTCTGTCTCCTGTCTCTGTCTCCTGTCTCTGTCTCCTGTCTCCTGTCTCCAGTCTCTGTCTGTCTCGGTCTCCGGTCTCTGGTCTCCAGTATCTGTCTCCGGTCTCTGGTCTCCGGTCTCTGGTCTCCGGTCTCTGGTCTCCGGTCTCTGTCTCCTGTCTCCGGTCTCTGACTTTGGTCTCTGTCTCCTGTCTCTGTCTCCCGTCTCCTTCTTCGTCTCCGGTCTCCGGTCTCTGTCTCCTCTCTCTGGTCTCTGTCTCTGTCTGTCTCTGTCTCCTGTCTCCAGTCTCTGTCTCTGTCTGTCTCGGTCTCCGTCTCTGGTCTCCGGTATCTGTCTCCTGTCTCTGTCGGTCTCTGTCTCAGGTCTCTGTCTCCGGTCTCTGACTTTGGTCTCTGTCTCCTGTCTCTGTCTCTGTCTCCCATCTCCGGTCTCCTGTCTCTGTCTCCTGTCTCTGTCTCGGTCTGTCTCTGTCTCCAGTCTCGGTCTCTGACTTTGGTCTCTGTCTCTGTCTGTCTCTGTCTCCCGTCTCTGTCTCCCATTTCCGGTCTCAGTCTCCGGTCTCCGTCTCCGGTCTCCGTCTCTGGTCTCTGTCTCTGACTTTGGTCTTTGTCTCCGGTCTCCGTCTCCGGTCTCTGTCTCTGTCTCGGGACTCTGTCTCTGACTTTGGTCTCTGTCTCCGGTCTCCGGACTCGGGTCTCTGGCCTCTGTCTCTGACCTTGGTCTGTGTCTGCTGTCTCTCTCTCTCTAGCGCCATGGGCTCTGTAAATCCACACTGCTGGGGAATGGCCAGGTGGATGTCAACTGTGAGATCTATGAAGCTCTTGTAAGCCACTTTTAACACACATAAATACATCCCGAAAATATATAATTACAAAATATGGTACCAGGCCTCCTCGAAAGTCTGTCAATTCAAACATGGTTCCTTTTGTTGTTTCCATGGCAGAACGCCAGTTCTCCCCGTACCCCTGGAAGGGAGTGTGGACACCCACCACACCGCTCCGGACACCACATCCATCCTGGCATCAAACATCACCTCCCTCCCTGGGTACACAAGCCAGGCAAACCAGGCCCACTACCAGGCTTCCCAGGACGCCCTGGTGGCCCACCTCCAGGCGACCAAGGTCCACCCCCTGGTCCCCATAACCCACCCCCTGGTCCCCATAACCCACCCCCTGGTCCCCATGGAGAGTTCCCCTTCCCCCACTGTCACGGCTTTGTGAAAATCCCCCCCTCTATCCACCCTCTTTGCCCCTTCCCACCCCCTCATCACCCCCACCCACACCCTCGTCCCCATGGCCACGGGCCACCCCCAGGGCACTCTCTACCACCCCACCTGACACACGTTCTGGGCGAGGCTCCTCCCCCACATGTCAAGGCATAATCTCAGCATTTCCGATTACACTTCTAAATGATGGATGGCTGAAATCATGTTGCCACATATTTCTGGCTTCCACTTCATCTCTCTGTTAAAATCGGATGTTTTTAAATGAATAAACTACTTAATGATACTAATGTACTGTACTTAATGATACTAATGTACTGTACTTAATGATACTAATGTACTGTACTTAATGATACTAATGTACTGTACTTAATGATACTAATGTACTATACTTAATGATACTAATGTACTATACTTAATGATACTAATGGGACCACCCATACGTAAAATGTATGCACACATGACTGTAAGTCGCTTTGGATAAAAGCGTCTGCTAAATGGCATATATTATTATTATATTATGTACTGTGATACTCATGACAAACTAGAGGACAGGCAAACACACACACACACACACACACACACACACACACACACACACACACACACACACACACACACACACACACACACACACACACACACACACACACACACACACACACACACACACACTAAGAAGCTGTTATACTAAGTCCATTAAGGTCATAGTTAGCTTAACCACTGTGGGTCAATGTAACGGCTCAGTACAATGACACACAGCACACGGCCTTGTTCGGGGGGGGTAAGCACTATGCTAACATGACATGGAGAAGTTAAGCACTATGCTAACATGACATGGAGAAGTTAAGCACTATGCTAACATGACATGGAGAAGTTAAGCACTATGCTAACATGACATGGAGAAGTTAAGCACTATGCTAACATGACATGGAGAAGTTAAGCACTATGCTAACATGACATGGAGAAGTTAAGCACTATGCTAACATGACATGGAGAAGTTAAGCACTATGCTAACATGACATGGAGAAGTTAAGCACTATGCTAACATGACATGGAGAAGTTAATGCTAACATGCATAACAAGCACTATGCTAACATGACATGGAGAAGTTAAGCACTATGCTAACATGACATGGAGAAGTTAAGCACTATGCTAACATGACATGGAGAAGTTAAGCACTATGCTAACATGACATGGAGAAGTTAAGCACTATGCTAACATGACATGGAGAAGTTAAGCACTATGCTAACATGACATGGAGAAGTTAAGCACTATGCTAACAAGCACTATGCTAACATGACATGGAGAAGTTAAGCACTATGCTAACATGACATGGAGAAGTTAAGCACTATGCTAACAAGCACTATGCTAACATGACATGGAGAAGTTAAGCACTATGCTAACATGACATGGAGAAGTTAAGCACTATGCTAACATGACATGGAGAAGTTAAGCACTATGCTAACATGACATGGAGAAGTTAAGCACTATGCTAACATGACATGGAGAAGTTAAGCACTATGCTAACATGACATGGAGAAGTTAAGCACTATGCTAACATGACATGGAGAAGTTAAGCACTATGCTAACATGACATGGAGAAGTTAAGCACTATGCTAACATGACATGGAGAAGCACTATTAAGCACTATGCTAACATGACATGGAGAAGTTAAGCACTATGCTAACATGACAAGCACTATGCTAACATGACATGGAGAAGTTAAGCACTATGCTAACATGACATGGAGAAGTTAAGCACTATGCTAACATGACATGGAGAAGTTAAGCACTATGCTAACATGACATGGAGAAGTTAAGCACTATGCTAACATGACATGGAGAAGTTAAGCACTATGCTAACATGACATGGAGAAGTTAAGCACTATGCTAACATGACATGGAGAAGTTAAGCACTATGCTAACATGACATGGAGAAGTTAAGCACTATGCTAACATGACATGGAGAAGTTAAGCACTATGCTAACATGACATGGAGAAGTTAAGCACTATGCTAACATGACATGGAGAAGTTAAGCACTATGCTAACATGACATGGAGAAGTTAAGCACTATGCTAACATGACATGGAGAAGGTAAGCACTATGCTAACAAGCACTATGCATGACATGGAGAAGGTAAGCACTATGCTAACATGACATGGAGAAGTTAAGCACTATGCTAACATGACATGGAGAAGGTAAGCCACTCCTGTATCTCTATAATCAATCGAGTTGATGCAATTATCCAGATAGTTACATATCAGTTAATCCTCTTGTTTTCGATGGATGGATCCACTTTCAACATAGCAAGACAAAGAACCTCTGAAAAAAAAACGTTTTTATTCAACAATTGAAAGACATTTGAGCGTTGAGGAGTAGTGACCTACATGTAGTTGTACATGACTCTGCAGTAGCTTTGTGATAGTTGAACTAAATTTAAACCTTGGTCATTTTTTGTCAGTAGTTAGTTACTTTTTGTTGCCATGCAGCTGTGTAGCTAACTACTGGAACTACACACTACTTTTTTTTGCAAAAATAAAATATGGGTGAATTAGGCAATCATTTATTTTATTTTTGGATCTCAGACCTGCCAAATTCTCACTTGAAACATAGTTTTGGTGTTTAAACTAATTACGCTTACAGTGCCTGATAAGATGTTTGCATTCCTTATTTTATTAATTTTCAAGAACAAGAACAGAGGCTTCTCTGTTAAACGTGTCTCTGGCTCCACCAAGTGGTCGGTTGCATCATTACAATCCATTTTGTCACTTATTTTCCCGTTGGTAGGGGAAACAGTCTTCACGGCACTTCGATACCAAAGTGAATTTTTCCTAGCAGGTTAGGAGAATTAACGTAGCAGTTTGGGACTGAGGTTAAGGTTATGAAAAGGGTTAGGGTTAGCTCATCTAATCTCCTACGAAAATCACTTTGTATCAAAGTGCCGTGAATAAAAACTGGCCATGTTGGCTAGCATCAAAACGACTGAGTGATCTACGAATCACCTTGCATCATAAGTAACAACTCATTATTTGTAGATCGGTCAATCAGTCACAATTTACCCATGATACATTGCGGTTTTGACCCTCTTGTATATGCAATTACATTTACATTTACATTTAAGTCATTTAGCAGACGCTCTTGCAATGGTGGGAAAAGTACCCGATTGTCATACTGTAGTAAAAGTAAGCAAAGAAACCTTAAGTGAAAGTCACCCAGTAAAATACTACTTGAGTAAAAGTCTAAAAGTATTTGGTTGTAAATATATTTAAGTATCGAGAGTAAATGTAATTGCTAAAATATACTTAAGTATAAAAAGTAAAAGTATAAATAATTTCAAATTCCTTATATTAAGCAAACCAGATGGCAACATTTTCTTTTTTATTTACAGATAGCCATGGACACACTCCAACACTCAGACATAATAGACAAACTAACCACGTGTGTTTAGTGAGTCCTCCAGATCAGAGGCAGTAGGGAGGACCAGGGATGTTCTGTTTAGTGAGTCCGCCAGATCAGAGGCAGTAGGGATGACCAGGGATGTTCTGTTTAGTGAGTCCACCAGATCAGAGGCTGTAGGGAGGACCAGGGATGTTCTGTTTAGTGAGACCTCCAGATCAGAGGCAGTAGGGATGACCAGGGATGTTCTGTTTAGTGAGACCTCCAGATCAGAGGCAGTAGGGATGACCAGGGATGTTCTGTTTAGTGAGTCCGCCAGATCAGAGGCAGTAGGGATGACCAGGGATGTTCTGTTTAGTGAGTCCTCCAGATCAGAGGCAGTAGGGATGACCAGGGATGTTCTCTGTTTAGTGAGTCCGCCAGATCAGAGACAGTCGGGATGACCAGGGATGTTCTCTGTTTAGTCAGTCCACCAGATCAGAGGCAGTAGGGATGACCAGGGGATGTTCTCTGTTTAGTGAGTCCGCCAGATCAGAGACAGTCGGGATGACCAGGGATGTTCTCTGTTTAGTGAGTCCTCCAGATCAGAGGCAGTAGGGATGACCAGGGATGTTCTCTGTTTAGTGAGTCCATCAGATCAGAGACAGTAGGGATGACCAGGGATGTTCTCTGTTTAGTGAGTCCTCCAGATCAGAGGCAGTAGGGATGACCAGGGATGTTCTCTGTTTAGTGAGTCCACCAGATCAGAGGCAGTAGGGATGACTAGGGATGGTCTCTGTTTAGTCAGTCCACCAGATCAGAGGCAGTAGGGATGACCAGGGTTGTTCTCTGTGTCTAGTGAGTCCTCCAGATCAGAGGCAGTAGGGATGACCAGGGATGTTCTCTGTTTAGTGAGTCCGCCAGATCAGAGGCAGTAGGGATGACCAGGGTTGTTCTCTGTGTCTAGTGAGTCCACCAGATCAGAGGCAGTAGGGATAACCAGGGATGTTCTCTGTTTAGTGAGTCCACCAGACCAGAGGCAGTAGAGATGACCTGGGATGTTCTCTGTTTAGTGAGTCCACCAGATCAGAGGCAGTAGGGATAACCTGGGATGTTCTCTGTTTAGTGAGTCCACCAGATCAGAGGCAGTAGGGATAACCAGGGATGTTCTCTGTTTAGTGAGTCCTCCAGATCAGAGGTAATAGAGATGACCAGGGATGTTCTCTGTTTAGTGAGTCCACCAGATCAGAGGCAGTAGGGATGACCAGGGATGTTCTCTGTTTAGTGAGTCCTCCAGATCAGAGGCAGTAGGGACGACCAGGGATGTTCTCTTGATAAGTGTGTGAATTGGACCATTTTCCTGTCCTGCTAAGCATTCAAAATGTAAAGAGTACTTATGGGTGTCAGGGAAAATGTATTGAGTAAAAAGTACATTATTTTCTTTAGGAATGTAGTGAAGTAAAAGTTGTCAGAAATATAAACAGTAAAGTAAATAACCCCAAAACGACTTAAGTAGTACTTTACACCACCGCTCAAACACAGCCTGGGTGTCCCCTGCTGGTAGAGGACACAGGGCACGTTCGAGAGGATCACTTTTGTCGATTGTCACCGCCTTTCAAAGTGTGTTGCATTATGGTAAAAAAAAAAAAATTACAGACTTTGCGACTACATGTCGACTGCATGAACTTTACACAAATCATGTGATCGAAGGTCACGCAGTTTTTGATGTCACCTTCAAATCGCTGCAGTTGCATCTCATCAACAGCACCATTCAGCAATCACCTGCATTATGGGAGGTACTATTTGTCAACCAATCATTAGGATGGCCAAAGACCTGACTGAAACAGGAACCAACTTTGCTGTGATTCTAAAGCTACAGAGGATACAAATGTTATTTTAATTTTATTGAACCTTTATTTAACTAGGCAAGTCAGTTAAGAACAAATTCTTATTTACAATGACAGCCTACCAAAGACCACCTGCGGGGACAGGGGCCTGGGATTAAACTTTAATTTTTTATGTATACAGATAGGACAAAACACACATCACAACAAGAGAGACAACACAACACTACATAAAGAGAGATCTAAGACAACAAAATAGCAAGGCAGCAACACAACATGAAAACACAGCATGGTAGCAACACAACATGACAACAACATTGTAGCAATACAACATGGTAGCAGCACAAAACATGGTACAAACATTGTTGGGCACAGTCAACAGCACAAAGGGCAAGAAGGTAGAGACAACATTACATCACACAAAGCAGCCACAACTGTCAGTAAGAGTGTCCATGATTGAATCTTTGAATGAAGAGATTGAGATAAAACTGGCCAGTTTGAGTGTTTGTTTTAGCTCGTTCCAGTTGCTAGCTGCAGCGAACTGAAAAGACGAGCGACCCAGGGATGTCTGTGCTTTGGGGACCTTTAACAGGATGTGACTGGCAGAATGTGTGTTGTATGTGAAGGATGAGGGCTGCAGTAGATATCTCAGATAGGGGGGAGTGAGGCCTAAGAGGGTTTTTATAAATAAGCATCAACCAGTGGGTCTTGTGACAGGTATACAGAGATGACCAGTTTACAGAGCAGTATAGAGTGCAGTGATGTGTCCTATAAGGAGCATTGGTGGCAAATCTGATGGCCGAATGGTAAAGAACATCTACCCGCTCGAGAGCACCGTTACCTGACGATCTATAAATTATGTCTCCATAATCTAGCATGGGTAGGATGGTCATCTGAATCAGGATTAGTTTGGCAGCTGCAGTGAAAGAGAGCGATTACAATAGAGAACCAAGTCTCGATTTAACTTTAGCCTGCAGCTTTGGTATGTGCTGAGAGAAGGACAGGGTACCTACCTTCTAGCCATACTTACACGTACTTGTATGAGTTGACTACCTCAATCTCTAAACCCTCAGAGGTAGTAATAACATCTGTGGGAGGAGGGGCATTCTGCTTACCAAACCACATGACCTTTGTTTTGGAGGTGTTCAGAACAAGGTTAAGGGTAGAGAAAGCTTGTTGGACACAAAGAAAGCTTTGTTGTAGAGCATTTAACACAAAATACGGGGAGGGGCCAGCTGAGTATAAGACTGTATCATCTGCATATAAATGGATGAGAGAGCTTCCTACTGCCTGAGCTATGTTGTTGATGTAAATTGAGAAGAGATTGGGGCCTAGGATTGAGCCTTGGGGTACTCCCTTGGTGAAAGGAAGTGGCCGAGACAGCAGATTTTCTGACTTTATACACTCCACTCTTTGAAAGGGATAGTTAGCAAACCAGGCCAAAGACCCCTCAGAGACACCATTACTCCTTAGCCGGCCCACAAGATGAAATGGTCTACCGTATCAAAAGCTTTGGCCAGGCCGAAGAAAATAGCAGCACAACACTGCTTAGAGTCAAGGGAAATGGTGACATCATTGAGGACCTTTAAGGTTGCAGTGACACATCCATAACCTGAGCGGAAACCAGATTTCATACCAGAGAGAATACTATAAGACATCAAGAAAGCCAGTCAGTTGATTATTGACAAGTTTTTCCAAATGAAAGTGATATTTGAGACCTCTCTCTAACCCATGAATTGTACACACGTTATGTTTTCAGTTTGTGAGTGTGTGATATGGGGCTATAGAAAAGTTTATGTAGCCCCTTATACAGAAAAATGTTTAGAAACAATAGCAGCTATGTTGACACTGCCATGTTGATCTGACCCTTGCTCAGTCGGGGTTAATTACCTGTTGAGAGTTAGAATAGTAGACTACACACTCTCACTCAGATATCATTAACACGGCATAAGTCATGGCAAAATGTGTAGAATTGCAGAAAATTTGCTTTAAAACTGAAAATTGCATGATATTTTTCATAACATTAAAAAAAAATGTCTCTCCGCCCTATGGCAAAATGTGTGGAATTGTAGGAAATTCACTTGAAAATGTAAATGTTTCTCTCCGTTGTCATGAGGCGGGGGCACTAAAATGTTTTCCCCATGAGGTGGAGGGGTGCCCCCAACCAAATCTTGTTTAGGGCCCCCAAAAGGCCCTGTACAGGGCCCTCATGACTGCACGGCCAGGCACGACTCCAACACCAGCATTAAGTTCGCTGATGACGTAACACGGCGTCGAGAACGAGCCGAGCACTCGCTTCAATCCAGATCGTGAATTCTATTCAATACACTTTACAGGTTGGCTAATGCCACATGTGCACTACACATAGAGAATGATAGAGCCCTCTAGTGGCCAATGAGGCAGTCTTAGCATGGGCTGCACCATTGAAGACTTCCACAATTTTAATGTACTCAACTGGGTGGGACTTCCAACTTCATTGTCTGATCCCTCCCGGTGACCCTGTTGGAGTCATGTCCAAACAGGTCATCAGTAGGGATCAGCCAATTGTGAAGAAGAGAATGGACTACTTCAAAATGGAGATAGCCTCAATGGCACTGCCCATGCTGGCACAGACAATATAATAGCACAGATACAAAGATGAGTCCTCTATCTATCTCTATGGTCTGTTGTTCACAGTATCTACAGTATTTCTATGACACTGCAGGACTTCAAAAATCCTATAATCTTGGAGCTTCTCACATTTAATTGACCGTCTTTCTTGTAGTTTTTGGTTGTTGTCTTGTAATGGATTTTTAGATGCACTATTGTAAAGTGACTGTTCCACTGGATGTCATAAGGTGAATGCACCAATTTGTAAGTCGCTCTGGATAAGAGCATCTGCTAAATGACTTAAATGTAAATGTAAATGGATTACTGTTTCATCAGGGAGCCACAAAGATGAGGCCATCAGACTGTTAAACAGCCAATCCACATTGAGTGGCTGCCGCCAACCTACGGACTCATCTCTAGCCACTTTAATAATTAAAAATTGGATGTAATAAATGTATCACTAGCCACTTTAAACAATGCCACTTTATGTAATGTTTACATACCCCACATTACTCATCTCATATGTATATACTGTACTCTATACCATCTACTGCATCTTGTTTACATACCCCACATTACTCATCTCATATGTATATACTGTACTCTATACCATCTACTGCATCTTGTTTACATACCCTACATTACTCATCTCATATGTATATACTGTACTCTATACCATCTACTGCATCTTTATGTAATACATACCCCACATTACTCATCTCATATGTATATACTGTACTCTATACCATCTACTGCATCTTGTTTACATACCCTACATTACTCATCTCATATGTATATACTGTACTCTATACCATCTACTGCATCTTTATGTAATACATACCCCACATTTCTCATCTCATATGTATATACTGTACTCTATACCATCTACTGCATCTTTATGTAATACATACCCCACATTACTCATCTCATATGTATATACTGTACTCTATACCATCTACTGCATCTTTATGTAATACATACCCCACATTACTCATCTCATATGTATATACTGTACTCTATACCATCTACTGCATCTTTATGTAATACATACCCCACATTACTCATCTCATATGTATATACTGTACTCTATACCATCTACTGCATCTTGTTTACATACCCTACATTACTCATCTCATATGTATATACTGTACTGTATACCATCTACTGCATCTTTATGTAATACATACCCTACATTACTCATCTCATATGTATATACTGTACTCTATACCATCTACTGCATCTTTATGTAATACATACCCTACTGCATCATTACTCATCTCATATGTATATACTGTACTCTATACCATCTACTGTATCTTTATGTAATACATACCCCACATTACTCATCTCATATGTATATACTGTACTCTATACCATCTACTGCATCTTTATGTAATACATACCCCACATTACTCATCTCATATGTATATACTGTACTCTATACCATCTACTGTATCTTTATGTAATACATACCCCACATTACTCATCTCATATGTATATACTGTACTCTATACCATCTACTGCATCTTTATGTAATACATACCCCACATTACTCATCTCATATGTATATACTGTACTCTATACCATCTACTGTATCTTGTTTACATACCCCACATTACTCATCTCATATGTATATACTGTACTCTATACCATCTACTGCATCTTTATGTAATACATACCCCACATTACTCATCTCATATGTATATACTGTACTCTATACCATCTACTGCATCTTTATGTAATACATACCCCACATTACTCATCTCATATGTATATACTGTACTCTATACCATCTACTGCATCTTTATGTAATACATACCCCACATTACTCATCTCATATGTATATAATGTACTCTATACCATCTACTGCATCTTGCCTATGCCGTTCGGCCATCGCTCATCCATATATTTTTATGTACATATTCTTATTCATTCCTTTACACTTGTGTGTACAAAGTAGTTGTTGTGAAATTGTTAGATGACTTGTTACATATTACTGCATGGTCGGAACTAGAAGCATAAGCATTTCGCTACACTCGCATTAACATCTGCTAACCAGGTGTATGTGACAAATCAAATTTGATTTGATTTGAAGTAAACAAATGTCATCACTGAAGTCACGTTGTTTACTATGTCATGCCGACACAGAATAGAAAGAAGCGAAACAAATTATTTTGTATTTGCATCGTTTAAAGTTGAGCAACATGGTCTCTGAGCATTCCATATGTTTCTGTACGAGAATCTCAATTTAGTTATAAGTTATATTTGGTATGGTTACGTAAGAATGAGGGTTACTTAAGGCCAAAACGAAAGGAGAACGGATGGGTGGGCTGATAACGCGAACGTCTAGCAAGGTCGAATATCATCAACGACAACGTTAACATTTTTAGCTACTTAACAACTTTTCAACTACTTATCATGTTAGCTAACCCTTCCTCTAACCTTAACCCTTTAGCTAACCATTCCCCTAACCTTAACCATTTAACCTAACTGTTGAACTTAACCCTAACTATAACCCTAACCCCTAGCATAGCCAACATTAGAGATCTAGCTATTGTTAGCAACCTAGCTAGAATTCGTACATATCAAACATTTTGCAAATTAGTAACATATTGTACGTAACATATTGTACGTTTTGGACATTTGTAACATAAAATACGAATTGTAATTCGTGACATATCATCTGAAATGGGTGATGGAGAGCCACAAAATAATACATACCATACCATACCATACATATCATACTAAATGGAGCGTCTCGGATTTACATACAAGAGTGATACAAAACGCTCTGAGACCAGGTTGAGTTAAGAGATATCATTCTGCAAAGTAAGGGACTGTACAATGAGACTGGGTGTGTAAATGGACCTCCAGGATAATATGGTAAAGTTGGCCTCATGGATAGGCCCTCGAACAAATAAATAAAACCAAGGACCTACAAAATCCACCAGATTAACAGTTTTTTTTAATGAAGCCAGCAAAACTGATACCAAATAAATGTTCTAGAAGCGTTTCATCAACTTTTAGATTGCTTAGAACAACAGTAAAAATGAAATATCCTAGCTGACTGTGAAACGTGCATAATACAATCAGCAGTTCACATGATCAGTCACTGAAAAGGGAGGGGGAAAGGCTCAGTTAATCTGATTTTGTTAATCTGAAAAGCAAATAACAGATTTCAGTGATTGACAGTATACGGCTATTGTTGCACGTAGACTAAACCAATCTCAGTGAAATTAGATTAAATCTAGTCGTGACCTGTTTAATATACTTCATTATGTAGCCTAAATGTAGTAGATTGGCTTGATGGCAGCATTCATTAACGTTGTTGGTTGGCTCGCAAACTAATCTTGACGTTACGTGTCGTTGATTTTTGGGAAAACTGGTCCAGCCACCTGATAGCCAGCTATCGTTAAAAAATAAAGCAAAATGATGTACTAATATTAAAGTATAAACCCACCATAGTGATGACGGTTAAAGAGATATGATTGAGGTCCCAGGCAGAGAGTTATCAGATAAAAGTGGACGCGCATCGGACAGTCCACTTGCACTTTGAAATCCACACCCTGGTGACGTATAACAGCCCAGTGTCCCTTGCTGGTAAAACCTTCTCTTGACACAGAAATGACTATGGGCCCGTTTGAGTGCTAAGCCGAAAGTAGCCGACTGTAGGCAGAAGTCGATTAATAAAGTTGAGGAAGGTACATGTGCACCTGCGGCGAAAAGTCGGACAACTTCTGCTGTTTCTAGGAAACACGACAATGGTATTAGACATGTCATTCACCTTTGTTTTTGCCGATTAAATTAATGCTATCAAAATTCCACTTCTCCAAGCTGAACACGGTCCGACGAAATTCGAGACCAGCCCAAGCTCTTTCTAACATTCACAAGACTTGTATGGTATTTTCTCAAAATATAACCAGGTAGTGAGTGCATAGGCTACTCGAATGAGAATACGGTGTTTCTTTTGCAGCATATAGGATATGCTCTGTTGTTTGTCATTACCTCATACCCTTGTACTTTACTCATTATTTGTGATTGTACAACATGGAATTGTACCAGATGTGATTAAATGCAGTCCACAAAGATTCTTACTGTATGGTCATTGATTGCATGTTAACATCACTAGAGTCTGCAGTGTATTGCTTAAATTCTCAACCTTTATGTTGCTATTGACATTAAGCATGTAAATTCATGTGAATCAATCACATGAAGGACACAACACTCACTATACAGAAAAGGATTAGACTACATCAATTACTGGGTAAACAATATGAACAGGATTATACTACATCAGTTACTGGGTAAACATTATGCCAACCAGTAATATGCACTTGCTATTGCAACTGGTGTATTTGATTTTTATAAGTAACTAGGCAAGTTAACTGACTTATTTACAATGACGGCCTACTGGGTAACAGTGGGTTAACTGCCTTGTTCAGGGGAACAGTGGGTTAACTGCCTTGTTCAGGGGAACAGTGGGGTTAACTGCCTTGTTCAGGGGAACAGTGGGTTAACTGTCTTGTTCAGGGGAACAGTGGGTTTAACTGCCTTGTTCAGGGGAACAGAGGGTTAACTGCCTTGTTCAGGGGAACAGTGGGTTAACTGCCTTGTTCAGGGGAACAGTGGGTTAACTGCCTTGTTCAGGGGAACAGTGGGTTAACTGCCTTGTTCAGGGGAACAGTGGGTTAACTGCCTTGTTCAGGGGTAGAGCGACAGATTTTTACCTTGTCAGCTCGGGAGTTTGATCCAGCAACCTTACGGTTACTAGTCCCAACACTCTAACCACTAGGCTACCTGCAGCCCCACCGTCTGGGGTACTTGCTCATTAAGGGCCGGTTTCCCAGACACAGATAAAGCCTCTAAAATTGCCAGTGTATAAATCCCTACAGTAACTAGCATACAATATGTTGCATTTGATTCACACCTAATAAACAAATCGACACATTAGAATGTGTTTGGTGACAACAATATTACAGAGTAGATACATTACAGGCTATAACAGTAACATCTAGATAAATACATTACCTATATTGTCGCAAGTAGGATATTTTATTTTTATTATGTTATACATTTGGATCACATGTTGGGCTATGTAATTAGATTATAAGGATACAGATGTATTTTCAGCTCTGAATAATTATCCACCCAAAACAGTAAACATGCATTGTTACTAAGTTAATAACCACTTATAGGTGGTGACATCAACCATTTATGAGCACGTGTTGTGCCTTTTGCTTCCAAAACAAGCTGAAGAAGGTTGTCTCCCACAATGCTTTGGTTCTGACTTTTCAGTTGGTAAGGAGCAACAGCAGAAATGTCCGGTCCGACTGCAGTCGAAATTTCATGACCAATTAATCACGTGATTTTTGTAAAGGTCATGCAGTCAACATGTAGTCGTTGCAACACACTTTGAAAGGCGGTGACCAACGTTGACCGACTTCTTGACAAGAGTGATCCGGTCAATTTCTTTTGTGAATATGCGCCAGAATTTTGCCAGCCACGTGAAATCTGCACAGGGTTTGAGTTGTGTTCATATCTCTGCATCGAGTATGGCATTGGGTATGTGGCCCAACAGTGAAAGTGAAATGGGAGGACCACAACACAGACTCTTTAGTTTATCTTCTCTTATGTTTATGTACAGCATTTAATAGTAGAGTATCTGAATGTAATTTGGGGACTAAAGCAATGCTAAAGTAATGCTGGTTTAGTGCTGGTTTAGCTGGTTTAATGCTGGTTTAGCTGGTTTAATGCTGGTTTAGCTGGTTTAGCTGGTTTAGCTGGTTTAATGCTGGTTTAATGCTGATTTAATGCTGGTTTAATGCTGGTTTAGCTGGTTTAATGCTGGTTTAATGCTGGTTTAATGCTGGTTTAATGCTGGTTTAGCTGGTTTAATGCTGGTTTAATGCTGGTTTAATGCTGGTTTAGCTGGTTTAATGCTGGTTTAATGCTGGTTTAATGCTGGTTTAGCTGGTTTAATGCTGGTTTAATGCTGGTTTAATGCTGGTTTAGCTAGTTTAGCTGGTTTAGCTGGTTTAATGCTGGTTTAGCTGGTTTAATGCTGGTTTAATGTTGGTTTAATGCTGGTTTAGCTGGTTTAATGCTGGTTTAATGCTGGTTTAGCTGGTTTAATGCTGGTTTAATGCTGGTTTAGCTGGTTTAGCTGGTTTGGCTGGTTTAATGCTGGTTTAATGCTGGTTTAGCTGGTTTAATGCTGGTTTAGCTGGTTTAATGCTGGTTTAATGCTGGTTTAGCTGGTTTAGCTGGTTTGGCTGGTTTAATGCTGGTTTAATGCTGGTTTAATGCTGGTTTAATGCTGGTTTAATGCTGGTTTAATGCTGGTTTAGCTGGTTTAGCTGGTTTAGCTGGTTTAGCTGGTCTAATGCTGGTTTAGCTGGTTTAATGCTGGTTTAATGTTAGTTTAATGCTGGTTTAGCTGGTTTAATGCTGGTTTAATGCTGATTTAATGCTGGTTTAGCTGGTTTAATGCTGGTTTAATGCTGGTTTAGCTGGTTTAATGCTGGTTTAATGCTGGTTTAGCTGGTTTAATGCTGGTTTAATGCTGGTTTAATGCTGGTTTAGCTGGTTTAATGCTGGTTTAGCTGGTTTAATGCTGGTTTAGCTGGTTTAATGCTGGTTTAATGCTGGTTTGCTGGTTTAATGCTGGCTGGTTTAATGCTGGTTTAATGCTGGTTTAATGCTGGTTTAATGCTGGTTTAGCTGGTTTAATGCTGGTTTAATGCTGGTTTAGCTGGTTTAATGCTGGTTTAATGCTGGTTTAATGCTGGTTTATGCTGGTTTAATGCTGGTTTAATGCTGGTTTAATGCTGGTTTAATGCTGGTTTAGCTGGTTTAATGCTGGTTTAATGCTGGGTTTAATGCTGGTTTAGCTGGTTTAATGCTGGTTTGCTGGTTTAATGCTGGTTTATGCTGGTTTAGCTGGTTTAATGCTTAGCTGGTTTAATGCTGGTTTAATGCTGGTTTAATGCTGGTTTAATGCTGGTTTAATGCTGGTTTAATGCTGGTTTAGCTGGTTTAATGCTGGTTTAATGCTGGTTTAATGCTGGTTTGCTGGTTTAATGCTGGTTTTAATGCTGGTTTAATGCTGGTTTAATGCTGGTTTAATGCTGGCTGGTTTTAGCTGGTTTAAATGCTGGTTTAATGCTGGTTTAATGCTGGCTGGTTTAATGCTGGTTTAATGCTGGTTTAATGCTGGTTTAGCTGGTTTAATGCTGGTTTAGCTGGTTTAATGCTGGTTTAGCTGGTTTAATGCTGGTTTAGCTGGTTTAATGCTGGTTTAGCTGGTTTAATGCTGGTTTAATGCTGGTTTAATGCTGGTTTAATGCTGGTTTAATGCTGGTTTAGCTGGTTTAATGCTGGTTTAGCTGGTTTAATGCTGGTTTAGCTGGTTTAATGCTGGTTTAGCTGGTTTAATGTAGCCTCACATAAGGTCCGTGTGGGAAGATGCTCCTAAAGCTGAACGTAACTATATATATAGACATGTTATAACGTATGGACAGGCTTATTCATTCACATGTCATGCATTCACTGTGACAACGTCATATTTGTATATTGTTTATTATACTATATTATGTAATAGATCATATGGGTTGGAAAGTGTTTGTTACTCCTACATAAATAAACTATTCCCAGTGAAAGACAAAGGTCGTAGCTTTAAAAATATATATATTTATTAATTTAACCTTTATTTAACTAAGTCAGTTAAGAACAAATTCTTATTTACAATGGCGGCCTACCAAAAGGCCTCCTGCGGGGACAGGGGCTGGGATTAAAAATGTTTAAATAAAATAAAAAATATAGGACAAAACACACATCATGACAAGATTTCTACGGGGATCATTTTTCACTAAGTAGTTTGGGAAAGGGAAGGATGTAGTGAACTACTTTTTCAAAGTAACTTTACTTAAGTAAATAATATTTTTTAGCTATAGTTGTAGTTTATCTTCTTCCAAGTATGAAGTAGTGTAATTGGTAGCTTGGTAAGAGTAGCTTCCCCCAAACTGAGTAACACCCTGAAAAGGAACAATTCCAAGGACCTTCCTGCTGGTGAAACCAAAACTCTGTTCACGTTTTTTGATGCTTAACACTTAAAAGAGCATGATAAGACATTCCTGGTCACTGTTACCTATAGCTTCTGACAGGGCTGCGAGTTTCTGGGTAGATTACAATGGGACCGATAAGGGCCCTATGGGACTGATAGGGACCACATTCCTTGATAGGATCACAGCGGGGCATCGTGGGGGGGGTTAGGGGTCATGTTTACCTGGGTTGGGGGTGGGACCCAGAACAGTGTTGTGAAGAGGGAGGGTGTGTGTGGGGGTGGAGGGGGTACATGGAGCTGTATATATAGCAGCCCTACTGAACCATCTCACCTCACCTCACCTCACCAGACCGTTCAGCGTGTGTGAGACAGCCAGCGGCCCATCGGTCCTCCATCATGATGAAGCAGTGTGCCTTGTTGTTGCTGGCGTGTGTGTATGCTCATGCCGCCCCCCTGGAAGCCAGCATGAAGCCGGGGTCGTGCCAGGACGCCGTGGCCCTGGGAGCAGCAGGACAGGCCCTCGACAAGATCAACAAGGACCGCACAGAGGGCTACGTGTTCGGTCTCCACCGCCTCAGTAACGTCAACCAGATGGAGCATGTGAGTTCTGTTGCTTCTATTTTTTTCACTGTAACTCTACAATGCGTGGTACTACGCTAAGTTAAAAAGAGGGGGAAATGATTTAGCTACTGTCCTAAAGAAGAGTCCTGTAAACATATTCTGTTTGTGAATTCAATGTGCTACAATACGTTGTCCGTTTATCAGATTTTCACGCCGTGTTTAAATGGAGATAACAGAAAATGAGGTCTAGAAAGTATCATAAAATACAATATCGTCTGAGATAATTCTCTGTTTTATAGGTAGTGAAAAAGTGCTATTACCGTTAAGACAGATGAGACAGATTCATACATTGTCAGCAAGGCCTTTTCTAAGAGCAGAGGGATTTGACTAGAATTTGAAGTTATAGATGGTGACTTCAAAGACGATTGTAGATGTACCAGCCACATGGGAATGAATGTTGACTCCAGTGTGCTGATTGGTCTGTATTTCTGTCTTTGTTTCAGGGGGAAACAGGGGTTGTGTTCTACCTGACCATGGATGTGCTGGAGACTGACTGCCACGTGATCAGCAAGAAACACGCAAAGGACTGTGAGGTCCCCAAGGCTGAAAACACACCGGTAAGAGCCCGACACACATATACAAAACACGCACACCAAACACACACACACACACACACACACACACACACACACACACACACACACACACACACACACACACACACACACACACACACACACACACACACACACACACACACACACACACACACACACACACACACACACACACACACACACACACAAACACACCAAACACACCAAACACACGCCCACACACACACCAAACACTCACACACACATACCAAACAAACACACACACACACACAAACACACATACACACACACACACACACACACCAAACACACAGACGAACATAATGTCTGTAGGATTACTGTATGTCTGAATATTGACTTTAACCAGGGCCTTGGATCAAAATCGGCCCTCGTTGTTTAATCAGTTTTTTCGTTGTCTTGTACGTATTTACTCACAGGTCTACGGTCAATGCAAGGCTGTTATCTACATGAACAGAGTCCATAGAGTGGTTCGTCTGTACAACTACAACTGTGTGGTCAGACCAGGTAACAGTCCACGGCTTGGTCCTCTCCAAAACATTCATTACAGCGCTTCCCACTAAACAACAGCACATTGCATCCATCCACCGTGTTGTAGTTGGGTGATGTCACGTGGTTTGTCATGTGGTTCTGATGACTCTGTGGGAGCGTGGTGCCCGATACATCGGAGTTTTACATATACTGAATACATGTTAAATATAAAGGCCAGCGTTTTAAAGCGTCTGCTAATTTTTTAACATTTTTAAAAAAACTTTATTTAACTAGGCAAGTCAGTTAAGAACAAATTCTTATTTACAATGACGGCCTGGGAACAGTGGGTTAACTGCCTTGTTCAGGGGAACAGTGGGTTAACTGCCTTGTTCAGGGGAACAGTGGGTTAACTGCCTTGTTCAGGGGAACAGTGGGTTAACTGCCTTGTTCAGGGGAACAGTGGGTTAACTGCCTTGTTCAGGGGAACAGTGGGTTAACTGCCTTGTTCAGGGGAACAGTGGGTTAACTGCCTTGTTCAGGGGAACAGTGGGTTAACTGCCTTGTTCAAGGGAACAGTGGGTTAACTGCCTTGTTCAGGGGAACAGTGGGTTAACTGCCTTGTTCAGGGGAACAGTGGGTTAACTGCCTGTTCAGGGGAACAGTGGTTTAACTGCCTGTTCAGGGGAACAGTGGGTTAACTGCCTGTTCAGGGGAACAGTGGGTTAACTGCCTTGTTCAGGGGAACAGTGGGTTAACTGCCTTGTTCAGGGGCAGAACGACAGATTTGTACCTTGTCAGCTCGGGGGTTTGAACCATGCTCCATGTTTGACCAATGAAAGTGCCTTTGTAAACCTATGTGTATGTCCTGTCCCAGCGGCTGCAGCGAAAGTGGCTCAGCAGTGCCCGGACTGTCCCTCTGCCATGCCCAAGGACCACCCGGAGATCCTGAAGACGGCCACCCTGTCCATGGAGAAGTTCAACAAGGACAGCGGCTTGGCCAATCACTTCGCCATCCTCAACATCACCCGTGCGCGGACATCGGTCAGAACACAACACTACGCAACACATTCCACTATAGTACAAAACCACCACCACAACATAACAATTCAACAAAACAATGAATCCACCTCACAGCAGCAAATGACCAGGTTTCATATTGTGGTGTAATTATCTTATTGTCGTTACTCACTGACCTCTGTTGCTTGGTATTCCAGATGGGCATGGCAACCTTCTACTTTGCAGAGTTCACCATCCAGGAGACGACTTGTGCCAACACCACCGACCATTCCGCAGCCTCCAAGTGTCCTCTGATGGCCTGCGAGTTTGCAGTAAGTGAATGACAGTACCATTGATATTTTTGTCAAACAGCATAAACTATGTAGTAGCAGCATTATTACATCTGAATTATAGCCTAGATAGTGTTTAACGTTGTAAAGACTGTAATAACTGTGTAATAACTATGTAATAACTATGTAATAACTATGCAAGAACCAGCATTTTAATTTCTCCCTGTCTCTTCTCTACAGCACAAAGGACACTGCAAGAGCTCCCACTCCCACGACATGGGAGGCCAGGAGTTTGTCACGGTCAACTGTGAGGTCTTTGAGAATGAGGTCAGGCACTCTCCACTCTCCACTCTCCACTCTCCACTCTCCACTCTCCACTCTCCACTCTCCACTCTCCACTCTCCTCTCTCCACTCTCCATTCTCCACTCTCCACTCTCCTTTCTCCACTCTCCTTTCTCCACTCTCCTCTCTACACTCTCCTCTCTCCACTCTCCACTCTCCATTCTCCACTCTCCCTCTCTCCTCTCTCCTCTCTCCACTCTCCACTCTCCACTCTCCTCTCTCCACTCTCCTCTCTCCACTCTCCTCTCTCCACTCTCCTCTCTCCTCTCTCCACTCTCCATTCTCCTCTCTCCACTCTCCTCTCTCCACTCTCATCTCTCCACTCTCCACTCTCCTCTCTCCACTCTGCACTCTCCTCTCCTCTCTCCACTCTCCACTCTCCATTCTCCTCTCTCCTCTCTCCACTCTCATCTCTCCACTCTCCACTCTCCTCTCTCCTCTCTCCACTCTCCATTCTCCACTCTCCACTCTCCTCTCTCCACTCTCCACTCTCCATTCTCCACTCTCCACTCTCCTTTCTCCACTCTCCTCTCTACACTCTCCACTCTCCACTCTCCACTCTCCATTCTCCACTCTCCACTCTCCACTCTCCTCTCTCCTCTCTCCACTCTCCACTCTCCATTCTCCACTCTCCACTCTCCTCTCTCCACTCTCCTCTCTCCTCTCCTCTCTCCCTCTCTCCACTCTCCTCTCTCCTCTCTCCACTCTCCTCTCTCCACTCTCATCTCTCCACTCTCCACTCTCCTCTCTCCACTCTGCACTCTCCTCTCTCCTCTCTCCACTCTCCACTCTCCATTCTCCACTCTCCACTCTCCTCTCTCCACTCTCATCTCTCCACTCTCCACTCTCCTCTCTCCTCTCTCCACTCTCCATTCTCCTCTCTCCACTCTGCACTCTCCTCTCTCCACTCTCATCTCTCCACTCTCCACTCTCCTCTCTCCACTCTGCACTCTCCTCTCTCCTCTCTCCACTCTCCACTCTCCCTCTCCTCTCTCCACTCTCCACTCTCCTCTCTCCATTCTCCATTCTCCATTCTCCATTCTCCACTCTCCATTCTCCACTCTCCACTCTCCATTTGAAACAAGGGCTGAAACGTAGTTTCAGGTGCATCGAGGAAAACTCTAGTAGCTGGCATTCTTGTATGCTCCACAGTGTTCTCCACAGTGTTCTGGACCACAGTGTTCTGCACCACAGTGTTCTTGTATGCTCCAGTGTTCTTGTATCTCCAGTGTTCTCTCCACAGTGTTCTCCTCTCTCCACAGTGTTCTTCCATTCTCCACAGTGTTCTCCTATCTCCATTCTCCACAGTGTTCTCCACAGTGTTCTCCTCTCTCCATTCTCCATTCTCCATTCTCCATTCTCCACTCTCCAGTGTTCTGTTCTTGTATGCACCCAGTGTTCTTGTATGCACCACAGTGTCTCCACTCTCCATTTGAAACAAGGGCTGAAACGTAGTTTCAGGTGCATCGAGGAAAACTCTAGTAGCTGGCATTCTTGTATGCTCCACAGTGTTCTTGTATGCTCCACAGTGTTCTTGTATGCACCACAGTGTTCTTGTATGCTCCACAGTGTTCTTGTATGCTCCACAGTGTTCTTGTATGCTCCACAGTGTTCTTGTATGCTCCACAGTGTGTTTAATGGTTCAAACCACCATTTCAGTTATTAGGTCTTCGTCTGGGTTTATATCTTTCGGTGTTAAATTATTAATGAGGTTACTGATCATGTGTATTGATTGATTGATTGATTGATTGATTGATTGATTGATTCATGATGCTGCGTCTAATCCCCTGGTTGGTTGTTGTCCTGCAGAACTCAAAGAAGGAGAAGGGAGCTCACCTGTTGGGAGGAGAGACAGACCACAGCCACACCCTTCAGTCTGGAAAACACGGCAAAGACCACACCCATAATGCCTCCGGCGCTCACGACCACGCTCACGACCACGCTCACGACCACACCAAAGACCACAAACACGATGGCGCCCACGCCCATGATCATAAAGATGGTGCCCATGATCACTCTCATGGCGATGGAGCTGCTGGCGGTCACGACCACTCTCATGACCACGGTCATGGTCACGACCACGCTCACGCCCACCACGCCAAGGCCCATAACCACAGCACTGACACCGGACCGCACCAGCATCACAACTACAAGCACGACGGCGAGGGCCACACTCACGAGCATGACCATGAGCTATCCTTGGATCACGACCACAAGCACGCTCACCTGCACGAGCACGAGCACCACCACCATCACCACGAGCACCCACACGGGTCCGAGTCCCACCACCCTCCCCAGGGAACCGTGACCGTCCTCCCCGCCCTGGGCCTGCCCATGACCCTGCCCTCCTTCCCCGAACAGCCTGTGGGTGAGAAGGGCGCCACTCTGCCCATGGTCCAAGACCCAAATATCCCTGGGATGAGCCAGCCCACCATCCTGCTCTTCCCCACCACTGTGTCTGCTCAGTGCCCTGCTGAGGTCAAGGATGAGGACAACTTTGTGAAGGAGCTCTTTGCTGAGGACCCCCTCTTCAAAGCAGCCGCGTAACCAGTCCCTTGTCTCCATGGATCTGAAACACAGAACTGATTATTCTCAATACCTACTAATGACCCACTGACCCTGGCAAGAAGAACAAACAAGAGCACACCGCTAGTTATGATGTTGTTCTCTGGAATTCACAGGGACAGGTTTCTGCATGTCAGATATTTAGCTACCTCTAAACCATTTTCACATTCACCTGTCTGCCCCTCTGTCTTTCTGCCTCTTTCTCATTCTGTCTGTCTGTCTGTCTGCCTCTCTCTCTTTCTCTGTCTGTCTGCCTCTCTTTGCCTCTCTCTCTCTCTGTCTGTCTGTCTGTAAGCATTATGTTTGAGACCTGACTGTGTGTTCCTCAGAAAGAAAGGGATTGACAGCATTGTTTTGTATGTTTCTAATACTCTATCTTTGCCATGACGGAAGATAGTTTTTGAGGTGGGTGTTGTTCTTAGCCTCAAACAAATAAAATAAACATCACTAATGCATCAATAGACTCCTATTTTTCGTCAAAGAATACAAGATTAAAAGAAAACAAGCTTTATACCTAACAATACGAATCCACATCCAGACGCAACAGTATTGAGGATAAATGTTTCTATAAACCTGACCTCTACATGAAACCCCGCACTCATAAAAACATAGTGATAGTAACATAGTGACAGTAGCATAGTGACAGTAACATAGTGACAGTAACATAGTGACAGTAACATAGTGACAGTAGCATAGTGACAGTAGCATAGTGACAGTAACATAGTGACAGTAACATAGTGATAGTAACATAGTGACAGTAGCATAGTGACAGTAACATAGTGACAGTAGCATAGTGATAGTAACATAGTGACAGTAGCATAGTGATAGTAACATAGTGACAGTAGCATAGTGACAGTAGCATAGTGATAGTAACATAGTGACAGTAGCATAGTGACAGTAACATAGAGACAGTAACATAGTGATAGTAACATAGTGACAGTAACATAGTGACAGTAACATAGTGACAGTAACATAGTGATAGTAACATAGTGACAGTAGCATAGTGACAGTAACATAGAGACAGTAACATAGTGATAGTAACATAGTGACAGTAACATAGTGACAGTAACATAGTGACAGTAACATAGTGATAGTAACATAGTGACAGTAACATAGTGATAGTAACATAGTGACAGTAGCATAGTGACAGTAACATAGTGACAGTAGCATAGTGATAGTAACATAGTGAGGTGAGGTGGGTTTGAGACAGTGATGAGGTGGGTTTGAGAAAGTGATGTTGAGGTGGGTTTGAGACAGTGATGTTGAGGTGAGTTTGAGACAGTGTTGTTGAGGTGGGTTTGAGACAGTGATGAGGTGGGTTTGAGACAGTGATGAGGTGGGTTTGAGACAGTGATGTTGAGGTGGGTTTGAGACAGTGATGTTGAGGTGGGTTTGAGACAGTGATGTTGAGGTGGGTTTGAGACAGTGATGTTGAGGTGAGTTTGAGACAGTGTTGTTGAGGTGGGTTTGAGACAATGTTGTTGAGGTGGGTTTGAGACAGTGATGTTGAGGTGGGTTTGAGAGATGTGAGTTTGAGACAGTGTTGTTGAGGTGGGTTTGAGACAGTGATGTTGAGGTGGGTTTGAGACAGTGATGTTGAGGTGGGTCTGAGACAGTGATGTTGAGGTGGGTTTGAGACAGTGATGTTGAGGTGGGTTTGAGACAGTGATGTTGAGGTGGGTTTGAGACAGTGATGTTGAGGTGGGTTTGAGACAGTGATGTTGAGGTGGGTTTGAGACAGTGATGTTGAGGTGGGTTTGAGACAGTGATGAGGTGGGTTTGAGACAGTGATGTTGAGGTGGGTTTGAGACAGTGATGTTGAGGTGGGTTTGAGACAGTGATGTTGAGGTGGGTTTGAGACAGTGATGTTGAGGTGGGTTTGAGACAGTGATGTTGAGGTGGGTTTGAGACAGTGTTGAGGTGTGTTTGAGACAGTGATGTTGAGGTGGGTTTGAGACAGTGATGTTGAGGTGAGTTTGAGACAGTGTTGTTGAGGTGGGTTTGAGACAATGTTGTTGAGGTGGGTTTGAGACAGTGATGTTGAGGTGAGTTTGAGACAGTGATGTGGGTTTGAGGTGGGTTTGAGACAGTGATGTTGAGGTGAGTTTGAGACAGTGTTGTTGAGGTGGGTTTGAGACAGTGATGAGGTGGGTTTGAGACAGTGATGTTGAGGTGGGTTTGAGACAGTGATGTTGAGGTGGGTTTGAGACAGTGTTGTTGAGGTGGGTTTGAGACAGTGATGAGGTGGGTTTGAGACAGTGATGAGGTGGGTTTGAGACAGTGATGTTGAGGTGGGTTTGAGACAGTGATGTTGAGGTGGGTTTGAGACAGTGATGTTGAGGTGGGTTTGAGACAGTGATGTTGAGGTGGGTTTGAGACAGTGTTGAGGTGTGTTTGAGACAGTGATGTTGAGGTGGGTTTGAGACAGTGATGTTGAGGTGAGTTTGAGACAGTGTTGTTGAGGTGGGTTTGAGACAATGTTGTTGAGGTGGGTTTGAGACAGTGATGTTGAGGTGAGTTTGAGACAGTGATGTTGAGGTGAGTTTGAGACAGTGATGTTGAGGTGAGTTTGAGACAGTGTTGTTGAGGTGGGTTTGAGACAGTGATGAGGTGGGTTTGAGACAGTGATGTTGAGGTGGGTTTGAGACAGTGATGTTGAGGTGAGTTTGAGACAGTGTTGTTGAGGTGGGTTTGAGACAGTGATGAGGTGGGTTTGAGACAGTGATGAGGTGGGTTTGAGACAGTGATGTTGAGGTGGGTTTGAGACAGTGATGTTGAGGTGGGTTTGAGACAGTGATGTTGAGGTGAGTTTGAGACAGTGTTGTTGAGGTGGGTTTGAGACAATGTTGTTGAGGTGGGTTTGAGACAGTGATGTTGAGGTGAGTTTGAGACAGTGTTGTTGAGGTGGGTTTGAGACAGTGTTGTTGAGGTGAGTTTGAGACAGTGATGTTGAGGTGAGTTTGAGACAGCGATGTTGAGGTGGGTTTGAGACAGTGATGTTGAGGTGGGTTTGAGACAGTGTTGTTGAGGTGGGTTTGAGACAGTGATGTTGAGGTGGGTTTGAGACAGTGATGTTGAGGTGGGTTTGAGACAGTGTTGTTGAGGTGGGTTTGAGACAGTGTTGTTGAGGTGGGTTTGAGACAGTGATGTTGAGGTGGGTTTGAGACAGTGATGTTGAGGTGGGTCTGAGACAGTGATGTTGAGGTGGGTTTGAGACAGTGATGTTGAGGTGGGTTTGAGACAGTGATGTTGAGGTGGGTTTGAGACAGTGATGTTGAGGTGGGTTTGAGACAGCGATGTTGAGGTGGGTTTGAGACAGTGATGTTGAGGTGGGTTTGAGACAGTGATGTTGAGGTGGGTTTGAGACAGTGATGTTGAGGTGGGTTTGAGACAGTGATGTTGAGGTGGGTTTGAGACAGTGATGTTGAGGTGGGTTTGAGACAGTGATGTTGAGGTGGGTCTGAGTGGTTTTGTATGAAGATGAGCATAGGAGTGATGAAGATAGTACATGTGATGGACATGTCTAATCCACTTCATAAACCTTTGATATGGACAGGATGCAACTTTGTTATTCAGACAGCCTTGTTGAAACTGCACCAGAGCAGAGCAATTCCACTGTGCTGTTCAGGGAACATCCCTAATGGGCCTCCTCTGCCATTAAGCCATTTCTGCATTTAACAACCAGTATTTCAAAAGATAAATCACTGCATGGCATTGTTGGTCAATCAGAATGACAAGTTCACTACTTAAACAGAAAAAGACTGGCACCCATGCTACATGTTTCATTAAAAGACTGGCACCCAGGCTATATGTTTCATTAAAAGACTGGCACCCAGGCTACATGTTTCATTAAAAGACTGGCACCCAGGCTACATGTTTCATTAAAAGACTGGCACCCAGGCTACATGTTTCATTAAAAGACTGGCACCCAGGCTACATGTTTCATTAAAAGACTGGCACCCAGGCTACATGTTTCATTAAAAGACTGGCACCCAGGCTACATGTTTCATTAAAAGACTGGCACCCAGGCTACATGTTTCATTAAAAGACTGGCACCCAGGCTACATGTTTCATTAAAAGACTTCATGTTTCAAAAGACTGGCACCCAGGCTGGCACCCAGGCATGTTTCATTAAAAGACTGGCACCCAGGCTACATGTTTCATTAAAAGACTGGCACCCAGGCTACATGTTTCATTAAAAGACTGGCACCCAGGCTACGTGTTTCATTAAAAGACTGGCACCCAGGCTACATGTTTCATTAAAAGACTGGCACCCAGGCTACATGTTTCATTAAAAGACTGGCACCCAGGCTACATGTTTCATTATTTGCAAACACGTTTTACTTTCCATGCTGGAAAACAAACCCGTTAACTGAGATGCACTGTACAGAAACAGTTCCACCCAGAGTCCCTGATCCATAAAGACACAGCACAATACAATACTTGTATACAATAATTATTGATCCATTTGCATGGGGACTGTGGCAGAGCATGGGACTGTGGCAGAGCATGGGACTGTGGCAGAGCAGGGGACTGTGGCAGAGCAGGGGACTGTGGCAGAGCAGGGGACTGTGGCAGAGCATGGGACTGTGGCAGAGCATGGGACTGTGGCAGAGCAGGGGACTGTGGCAGAGCATGGGACTGTGGCAGAGCATGGGACTGTGGCAGAGCATGGGACTGTGGCAGAGCAGGGGACTGTGGCAGAGCATGGGACTGTGGCAGAGCATGGGACTGTGGCAGAGCAGGGGACTGTGGCAGAGCAGGGGACTGTGGCAGAGCAGGGGACTGTGGCAGAGCAGGGGACTGTGGCAGAGCAGCAGGGGACTGTGGCAGAGCATGGGACTGTGGCAGAGCATGGGACTGTGGCAGAGCATGGGGCTGTTGAGTACATAGGTTTCTTTGCTTAAGGTCACAATGGCAGTAGGTAGTATTCCTGCAGATTTCCCAACAGGCAGCTCGAGGCTACCCCCCCCCCCCCCCCCCCCATTGAGTGAGGGCAAATATTTGTCTATTTCCACACCGAGCCCAAACCCCTCACTCAATGTTTAAATGTAGGAAAAGTAATTTGTCAACTGCAGATAAAGCTGTATTTGCATGTGCTCTGGGGAAGAGGGCAAAGTTGACTAGCTGAATCCCAGTAGGGGCCTTGGACTACCTCTCAGTCTGCATATAGTACGCCCCCCCGGGACGCAGCCCACGCTTCTTTAGCCTCGTTTCCTCATTAGCGTTAGCGACCAGGCTAACACGGGGTGCCGTGTACGGATGTGGGTCTGTGTGTGGCTGGTGGCCCTGTGTGTGTGTGTTGGCATGGGGGTAGCCCCTCCCCGGTGACCCCTGCGGTGGGGTGCCAGGGCCCGGAGGTCCAGAGGAAGGCCTGGACCAGATCAATTCTGACCTGAGTGGTGAGGTGAGGCTAGTCTGGGTGAGGCTAGTCTGGGTGAGGCTAGTCTGGGTGAGGCTAGTCTGGGTGAGGCTAGTCTGGGTGAGGCTAGTCAACTAGCTACTGTATTTAACTGCAGTACATTTACATTACATTTAAGTCATTTAGCAGACGCTCTTATCCAGAGCGACTTACAAATTGGGCATTGTATGGCATCTATCTCTGTTGGGAAGAGTGTGGAACTGTGCAGCTATAAATGTGCCATCCAACAAGGTAGAGTCTGTTTATATAGACTCAGTAGGGCTCACTGGTCAGGTCATGAGGTCAGGTACTACTCTTCCTGTCTAATAAAAGGGGTTTTATAGTTAATGAAACAATGCAAGAGCTTTTTATTTTCATGTCTTTTGAGCACAAATTTTACATAAAAGATAAAGGTGAGTAAAGGTGCTGTGTATAGTTGTATAATTTCTGTTTTTACAAATCACAACAGCTTGAATGGTTCTCTATTAGTAATTGATACTGCCCTCTAGTGTCCAAGAGAGGTAAGTTCTAGAGTGTTTGCGAAATCCTCTACTACCCCCTAAAGTAAATACATGTAAATTGGTCAGTAATGAGAGCATTTGACAAATGAGAATATTTGAGCTGTTAAATTGCTACTGCAGGCATTGTTGAGCTTTCCACTCCTTTCGTGGAGCAACTGCCTCCCTACCTCCACCTCTCTCCCCAGGAAGGAGCAGGCGTGCTGTTCAACCTGACCATAGACGTGCTGGAGACAAAGTGTCATGTGATCAGCAAGAAGCAGTGGAAGAAATGTGAAGTAAAGGATGTAGCTAACGTACCAGTAAGCAGTCTACCATATAGGGATGTATGGGTTTATAGGGAGTGGGGAGTTAGGCTTATAGGGAGTGGGGAGTTAGGCTTATAGGGAGTGGGGAGTTAGGCTTATAGGGAGTGGGGAGTTAGGCTTATAGGGAGTGGGGAGTTAGGCTTATAGGGAGTGGGGAGTTAGGCTTATAGGGAGTGGGAGAGTTAGGCTTATAGGGAGTGGGGAGTTAGGCTTATAGGGAGTGGGGAGTTAGGCTTATAGGGAGTGGGGAGTTAGGCTTATAGGGAGTGGGGAGTTAGGCTTATAGGGAGTGGGGAGTTAGGCTTATAGGGAGTGGGGAGTTAGGCTTATAGGGAGTGGGGAGTTAGGCTTATAGGGAGTGGGGAGTTAGGCTTATAGGGAGTGGGGAGTTAGGCTTATAGGGAGCTTATAGGGAGGGGAGTTAGGCTTATATAGGCTTATAGGGAGTGGGGAGTTAGGCTTATAGGGAGTGGGGAGTTAGGCTTATAGGGGGGAGTTAGGCTTATAGGGAGTGGGGAGGGAAGTTAGGCTTATAGGGAGTGGGGAGTTAGGCTTATAGGGAGTGGGGAGTTAGGCTTATAGGGAGTGGGGAGTTATAGGGAGCTTATAGGGAGTGGGGAGTTAGGCTTATAGGGAGTAGGGGGGAGTTAGGCTTATAGGGAGTGGGAGAGTTGGGCTTATAGGGAGTGGGGAGTTAGGCTTATAGGGAGTGGGGAGTTAGGCTTATAGGGAGTGGGGAGTTAGGCTTATAGGGAGTGGGGAGTTAGGCTTATAGGGAGTGGGAGAGTTAGGCTTATAGGGAGTGGGGAGTTAGGCTTATAGGGAGTGGGGAGTTAGGCTTATAGGGAGTGGGGAGTTAGGCTTATAGGGAGTGGGGAGTTAGGCTTATAGGGAGTGGGAGAGTTAGGCTTATAGGGAGTGGGGAGTTAGGCTTGTGGGGAGTTAAGCAATGCCAGTCATGGTGTTGTCATGCTAAACTTGACAACGGAGTAGGCACCATCTGGCACCAGCCTAGTGGAGAGTGGGATCTGTGAATTAAACAACTCTTACCACTCCACAGGTGTATGGGCATTGTATGGCATCTATCTCTGTTGGGAAGAGTGTGGAACTGTGCAGCTATAAATGTGCCATCCAACAAGGTAGAGTCTGTTTATATAGACTCAGTAGGGCTCACTGGTCAGGTCATGAGGTCAGGAACAATATTCAGTAGCTACTGTAACCACAAAAACCTTTCAGTTCAATGACTTACTGGTGCATTGAACCTTTGGTTTCACCAACGTGTAACGACGACCTGTAGTGAACTGTAACCCCTAACCTTTGACCTTGTGTTCAGTGCCTGCCACGGTCATCGTGGACACGTGTCCAGACTGTCCAACAGTAGTGCAGCTGAATGACCCCGTCCTAGCGGAGACGACCAATCGATCCTCCAGAAATACAATATAATGAATCGCCTGCCAAACCACTTCACCCTCCTCAACGTAACAGGAGCTACAATGCAGGTCTGTGAGACCGTCCTGTTGTAGACCTACAGTTGAAGTCGGAAGTTTACATACACCTTAGCCAAATACATTTAAACTCAGTTTTTCACAATTCCTGATGGTCCTGGTAAAAATGATCTGCCTTAGGTCAGTTAGGATCACCACATTATTTTAAGAATGTGAAATGTCAGAATAATGGTAGAGAGAAATATTAATTTCAGCTTGTATTTCTTTCATCACATTCCCAGTGGTTCATAAGTTTACATACACTCAATTTGTATTTGGTAGCATTGCATTTAAATTGTTTAACTTGGGTCAAACATTTCGGGAAGCCTTCCACAAGCTTCCCACAATAAGTTGGGTGAATTTTGGCCCATTCCTCCTGACAGAGCTGGTGTAACTGAGTCAGGTTTGTAGCTCTCCTTGCTCGCACACGCCTTTTCAGTTCTGCCTACATATTTTCTATAGGATTGAGGTCAGGGCTTTGTGATGGCCACTCCAATACCTCGACTTTATTATCCTTAAGCCATTTTGCCACAACTTTGGGAGTATGCTTGGGGTCATTGTCCATTTGTAAGATCCATTTGCGACCAAGCTTTAACTTCCTGGCTGATCTCTTCAGATGTTGCTTCAATACATCCACATAGTTTTCCGTCCTCATGATTCCATCTATTTTGTGAAGACCCTCCTGCATCAAAGCACCACCACAACATGATGCTACCACCCCCGAGCTTCATGGTTGGGATGGTATTCTTCAGCTTGCAAGCATCCCCCTTTTTCCTCCAAACATAACAATGGTCATTATGGTCATTTCTCAAAAAAGTACGATCTTTGTCCCCATGCGCAGTTGCAAACCGTAGTCTGGCTTTTTTATGGCGGTTTGGAGCAGTGGCTTCTTCCTTGCTGAGCGCCTTTTCAGGTTATGTCGATATAGGACTCGTTTTACTGTGGATATAGATACTTTTGTACCTGTTTCCTTCAGCATCTTCACAAGGTCCTTTGCTGTTCTGGGATTGATTTGCACTTTTCGCACCAAAGTACGTTCATCTCTAGGAGACAGAACACATCTCCTTCCTGAGCAGTGTGATGGCTGTGTGGTCCCATGGTGTTTGTACTTGCGTACTATTGTTTGTACAGATTAATTGTTTTGTACAGATGTGGTACCTTCATGCGTTTGGAAATTGCTCCCAAGGATGAACCAGACTTGTGGCGGTCTACAAAAGGTCTTGGCTGATTTATTTTGATTTTCCCATGATGCCAAGCAAAGAGGCAGTGAGTTTGAAGGTAGGCCTTGAAATACATCCACAGGTACACCTCCAATTGACTCAAATGATTGATGTCAATTAGCCTATCAGAAGCTTCTAAAGCCATGACATAATTTTCTGAATTTTCAAGCTGTTTAAAGGCACAGTCAACTTAGTGTATGTCAATTTCTGACCTACTGGAATTGTGATACAGTGAGTTGTAAGTGAAATAATCTGTCTGTAAACAATTGTTGGAAAAATGACTGGTGTCATGCACAAATTAGATGTCCTAACCGACTTGCCAAAACTATAGTTTGTTAATAACAAGAAATTTGTGGAGTGGTTGAAAAACAAGTTTTAATGACTCCAACTCAAGTGTATGTAAACTTCCGACTTCAACTGTATGTCAGATTTGAAATGTTTTGCTATTGGAGAGGAGTAGAATGTAATCCACCATCATGAGACGGAGAAACAAAAATCAGAAGAGTAATTTGAAGGGAATAGACGTGTCGTTTACAATTAAAAACTTGATGATGTATAAAACTACACGGAACAAAAATATAAAACGCAACATGAAAAAATGTCAAAGATTTTACTGAGTTACAGTTCATATAAAGGAAATCAGTCAATTGAAATCAATGCATTAGGCCCTAATCTATGGATTTCACATAACTGGGAATACAGATATGCATCTGTTGGTCACAGAAACCTTAGAAAAAGGTAGGGGTTTGGATCAGAGAACCCGTCAGTATCAGTGTAAAATGATGGACTGTGAATTTGCAGTGAGTACAGTACCACACTACATCTACACACTGTCTGTCACATGTTTTGAAATAGGGAAAAGGGAACAAAAATCATCATTTGTATGTGGCAAGCTGACAGCAGAGGAAAGCAGACTACTGTAGAACCACATCAGTCTCAGTGAGATCACTAGCATCATATCGTGTTTCTCTATTTGAGCAATCCAGTTCCGTTTTCTGTCACCTAGAACAAGGCCTTCTGCACAGGCTCTCACACCACTCTGAATGATGGCACGTTTCAGACCAAACTCCCCATCGAGGTGAAGTGTGAAATCTTTGAACCAGAGGTAGGAATCTTCCACAACAGTACCATCACTGCCATGCCACATAGAAACCTCAGTAACTGAGAGACCAGCATAGTAGTCATAGTAACCTCAGTAACTGAGAGACCAACATAGTAGTCATAGTAACCAAAGTAACTGAGAGACCAGCATAGTAGTCATAGTAACCTCAGTAACTGAGAGACCAACATAGTAGTCATAGTAACCTCAGTAACTGAGAGACCAGCATAGTAGTCATAGTAACCTCAGTAACTGAGAGACCAACATAGTAGTCATAGTAACCTCAGTAACTGAGAGACCAGCATAGTAGTCATAGTAACCTCAGTAACTGAGAGACCCATAGTAGTCATAGTAGTAACTGAGAGACCAGCATAGTAGTCATAGTAACCTCAGTAACTGAGAGACCAGCATAGTAGTCATAGTTACCTCAGTAACTGAGAGACCAGCATAGTAGTCATAGTAACCTCAGTAACTGAGAGACCAGCATAGTAGTCATAGTAACCTCAGTAACTGAGAGACCAGCATAGTAGTCATAGTAACCTCAGTAACTGAGCAGAGGAGACCTCTGCAATGTAGGCTTTTGTTCCATCCAGATCTGACTAAAGTGTGGTCTAAATTCAAGCCCAAGACTATGTCTATGTCTGGGGGAAAGGGGTTGATCTGGGAGTGGGCATACCATTTCAATTGGATTTTACAAATAAAGTTATCATTATTATGTCCATCTCTCAGGCTGCCAAGGCAGAGGAGGAGGCCCATGTCAGAGGAGACAGTGGGCATCAGAGTGAAGATGAGGACCATAAAACACACGCACACACACCTGCATCCCTATGAGCACCACCACCCACCCCCCCAACTCCAATCAGGCTTCCCCCAGACTGAAGGGCTCGTTGGGTATAGTGGTGGGTCTACCTCCCCCTCATGCCACCGCCTCCAAGAGCCTCAGCAGCAGCAAGCCACTGTCCAGCCAAGAGGAAAACTAACCTGGGACTGGATAGGTTTCCAATTTGATTGATAAACATCTTCCGTTACTGCAATAACAGCTTATTAACACTTTCCTGAGATACAAAGCTACTTTGGTAACAAAGGAAAACTGAAAGAACTATGACTCAAAACACTTCCCCTATTTTACCCCCAGCTGGACCTTTTGGTTGTTGTTGTTGCTGCAGGGTGGCCTAGTGGTTAGAGCATTGGACTAGTAACCGGAAGGTTGCAAGATCAAACCCTCAAGCTGACAAGGTACAAATCTGTTGTTCTGCCCCTGAACAGGCAGTTAACCTGCTGTTCCTAGGCCGTCATTGAAAATAAAAATTTGTTCTTAACTGACCTGCCTGGTTAAATAAAGGTAAAATAAAATAAATAAAAAATATCTCAGATCACATTCGGAAAGAATTCCACAACATTGTACTGTATGATAATAACTATGATAGATTGTAAATTTATCAGAGCAATAAATGTATAGTTTAGCCTACAATGTATACAGTATATTTTCAGTGGTTATAATCATGTTTTGTGTGATTGTAGCCAATTCAATTGACCATTAAAAATGTTTTCATCTGATGTGAAGAGCAACTGTGTGTGTTTCAAAAGCATGATGTTAACCAAATTACTGTCACACCCTGACCATAGAAATAGACAAACAAGACATCCAACATAGAATGCCCACTCAGATCACACCCTGACCATAGTTTGCTTTGTATGTTTCTATGTTTTGGTTGGTCAAGGTGTGATCTGAGTGGGCATTCTATGTTGGATGTCTTGTTTGTCTATTTCTATGTCTGGCCTGATATGGTTCTCAATCAGAGGCAGGTGTTAGTCATTGTCTCTGATTGGGAACCATATTTAGGTAGCCTGGGTTTCACTATGTGTTTGTGGGTGATTGTTCCGGTCTCTGTGTTTTGCACCAGATAGGGCTGTTTTTGGTTTTCCACATTTATTGTTTTTGTAGTGTTCGTCTTTTGTTATCAAACATGAATCAAAGAAACCCGCTGCATTTTGGTCCGCTTCTACTTCACCTAAGGAATACCGTTACAATTACTCTCAAAAATATTTCAGAATCTGCCAGTGTAGTACAGCAGATGGGATGTTGTGGTGAAGGTAGCTATGCGTCAACATTTACCAATATGCTATGAACGTCCTGCCTACTTCCTGGTTCAAGTCCCGTACTGTTTTTAAATGAGCTTCAAGCTTATATCATCAAAATCCTGAAAACGTTGTCATTTAAGATGTGTGTAAAACTATATTCCTATTTTTGGATTCATGTACTTCTACCTGATGCCTTTCATTAATATTTTCAATTGTGTTCTTTTTGTAATCAAAAACCTTAATTAAAGGCATTGGGGAAAAGTAAATTCATCTGCAAATACAATTATACATATTTCTTAAATTGCCACGTTTTCAGGAATGTGATGATATAAGCTTGAAGTCCATTAAAAACTAAATGGGACTTCATAACCAAGTGGGACTTCATAACTAAATGGGACTTCATAACTAAATGGGACTTCATAACTAAATGGGACTTCATAACTAAATGGGACTTCATAACTAAATGGGACTTCATAACTAAATGGGACTTCATAACTAAATGGGACTTCATAACTAAATGGGACTTCATAACTAAATGGGACTTCATAACTAAATGGGACTTCATAACTAAATGGGACTTCATAACTAAATGGGACTTCATAACTAAATGGGACTTCATAACTAAATGGGACTTCATAACCAAATGGGACTTCATAACCAAGTGGGAAGTCGGTATTTACCATCATCGACTGGGGAAAAAGGAACTTGAACGCTTCTCCAACTCGTTATTCCCTATGAAAGTCCTTGGAAGTTCCTGTACCATATGGTTTATTATGGGCTTCAAGCTTATATCAAATTCATGAAAAAAATAATAATACACATATATGTATATATAATAGTAGAGAGAATGATTTATTTTAACTTTTACTTCTTTCATCACATTTCCAGTGAGTCAGAAGTTTACATACACTCAATTTGTATTTGGTAGCATTGCCTTTACATTGTTTAACTTGGGTCAAACGTTTCGGGTAGCCTTCCACAAGCTTCCCACAATAAGTTGGGTGAATTTTGGCCCATTCCTCTTGACAGAACTGGTCGAACCGAGTCAGGTTTGTGGACCTTCTTGCTCGCACACGCTTTTTCAGTTCTGCCCACAAATTTTCTATAGGATTGAGGTCAGGGCTTTGTGATGGCCACTCCAATACCTTGACTTTGTTGTCCTTAAGCCATTTTGCCACAACGTTGGAAGTATGCTTGGGGTCATTGTCCATTTGGAAGACCCATGTGTGACCAAGCTTCAACTTCCAGACTGATGTCTTGAGATGTTGCTTCAATATATCCACATAATTTTCCGTCCTCATGATGCCATCTATTTTGTGAAGTGCACCAGTCCCTCCTGCAGCAAAGAACCCCCACAACATGATGCTGCCACCCCCAGGCTTCACGTTTGGGATGGTGTTCTTCGGCTTGCAAGCCTCTCCCTTTTTCCTCCAAACATAACGATGGTCATCATGGCCAAACAGTTTTTTTTTCTCCAAAAAGTACGATCTTTGTCCCCATGTGCAGTTGCAAACCGTAGTCTGGCTTTTTTATGGCAGTTTGGAGCAGTGGCTTCTTCCTTGCTGAGCGCCTTTTCAGGTTATGTCGATATAGGACTTGTTTTACTGTGGATATAGATACTTTTGTACTGGTGTCCTCCAGCATTTTCACAAGGTCCTTTGCTGTTGTTCTGGGATTGATTTGCACTTTTCGCACCAAAGTACATTCATCTCTAGGAGGCAGAACACATCTCCTTCCTGAGTGGTATGACGGCTGCGTGGTCCAATGGTGTTTATACTTGCGTACTATTGTTTGTACAGATGAACGTGGTACCTTCAGGCGTTTGGAAATTGCTCCTAAAGAAGAACCAGACTTGTGCAGGTCTACAATTTTTTTTCTGGGGTCTTGGCTGATTTCTTTTGATTTTACCATGATGTCAAGCAAAGAGGCACTGAGTTTGAAAGTAGGCCTTGAAATACATCCACAGGTACACCTCCAATTGACTCAAATGATGTAAATTAGTCTATCAGAAGCTTCTAAAGCCATGACATCATTTTCTGATCTGTTTAAAGGCACAGTTAACTTAGTGTATGTAAACTTCTGACCCACTGGAATTGTGATACAGTGATTTATAAGTGAAATAATCTGTCTGTAAACAATTGTTGGAAAAATTACTTTTGTCATGCATAAAGTAGATGTCCTAACCGACTTGCCAAAACTATAGTTTGTTAACAAGAAATTTGTGGAGTGATTGAAAAACGAGTTATAATGACTCCAACCTAAGTGTATGTAAACTTCCGACATCAACTGTATATTAATATATATATATATATATATATACTATTCTACTATACTATACTATACTATATATATACTATTCTACTATACTATACTATATATATACTATTCTACTATACTATACTATACTATATATATACTATTCTACTATACTATACTATATATATACTATTCTACTATACTATACTATATATATACTATTCTACTATAATATACTATATATATACTATTCTACTATACTATACTATATATATATACTATTCTACTATACTATACTATATATATATACTATTCTACTATACTATACTATATATATATACTATTCTACTATACTATACTATATATATACTATTCTACTATACTATACTATATATATATACTATTCTACTATACTATACTATATATATATACTATTCTACTATACTATACTATATATATATACTATTCTACTATACTATACTATATATATATACTATTCTACTATACTATACTATATATATACTATTCTACTATACTATACTATATATATACTATTATATTTGTGTATCGAATTGCTCATACCCGATGCCATTTATCAAAATAATTGATGCTCAAGAAGCAAAACACATCTGCGGAAGTTACAAAAGTCGCATTAAAAAAAAATGTATTTCACCTTTATTTAAGCAGGTAGGCTAGTTGAGAACACCTTTATTTAACCAGGTAGGCTAGTTGAGAACACCTTTATTTAACCAGGTAGGCTAGTTGAGAACACCTTTATTTAACCAGGTAGGCTAGTTGAGAACACATTTATTTAACCAGGTAGGCTAGTTGAGAACACCTTTATTTCACCAGGTAGGCTAGTTGAGAACACCTTTATGTAACCAGGTAGGCTAGTTGAGAACACCTTTATTTAACCAGGTAGGCTAGTTGAGAACACCTTTATTTCACCAGGTAGGCTAGTTGAGAATACCTTTATTTAACCAGGTAGGCTAGTTGAGAACACCTTTATTTAACCAGGTAGGCTAGTTGAGAACACCTTTATTTAACCAGGTAGGCTAGTTGAGAACACCTTTATTTAACCAGGTAGGCTAGTTGAGAACACCTTTATTTAACCAGGTAGGCTAGTTGAGAACACCTTTATTTAACCAGGTAGGCTAGTTGAGAATACCTTTATTTAACCAGGTAGGCTAGTTGAGAACACCTTTATTTAACCAGGTAGGCTAGTTGAGAACACCTTTATTTAACCAGGTAGGCTAGTTGAGAACACCTTTATTTAACCAGGTAGGCTAGTTGAGAACACCTTTATTTAAACAGGTAGGCTAGTTGAGAACACCTTTATTTAACCAGGTAGGTTAGAACACCTTTATTTCACCAGGTAGGCTAGAACACCCTTTGAGAACATTTAACCAGGTAGGCTAGTTGAGAACACCTTTATTTAACCAGGTAGGCTAGTTGAGAACACCTTTATTTTGAGAACACCTTTATTTAACCAGGTAGGCTAGTTGAGAACACCTTTATTTAACCAGGTAGGCTAGTTGAGAACACCTTTATTTAACCAGGTAGGCTAGTTGAGAACACCTTTATTTAACCAGGTAGGCTAGTTGAGAACACCTTTATTTCACCAGGTAGGCAATCACCCACGAAATACAACGCGCACTCAGGCTACCTAAATACGGTTCCCAATCCGAGAGAACGAGAATCAGCTGACTCCAATTAGGAATCGCCTCAGGCAGCCAAGCCTAACTAGACACACCCCTAATAGTACACACTCCCAATTAATACAAACCCCAATACGAAATACAACATATAAACCCATGTCACACCCTGGCCTACCCAAACATATAACAAAAACACAAGATACAATGACCAAGGCGTGACAGTAGGCCAGTTGAGAACACCTTTATTTAACCAGGTAGGCTAGTTGAGAACAAGTTCTCATTTACAACTTAGACCTGGCCAAGATAAAGCATAGCAATTTAACACATAGAACAACACAGAGTTACACATGGAATAAACAAAACATACAGTCAATAATACAGTAGAACAAAAGAAAACAAAAAGTCTATATATACAGTGAGTGCAAATGAGATAAGTTAATGAAATAAATAGGCCATGGTGGCGAAGTAATTACAATATAGCAATTAAACACTGGAATGTTAGATCGGCAGAAGATTAATGTGCAGGTAGAGATACTGGAGTGCAAAGGAGCAAAATAAATAAATACCAGTATGGGGATGAGGTAGGTAGATAGATGGGCTGTTTACAGATGGGCTATGTACAGGTGCAGTGATCTGTAAGCTGCTCTGACAGCTGGTGCTTAAAGCTAGTGAGGGAGATGTGAGTCTCCAGCTTCAGAGATTTTTGCAGTTCATTCCAGTCATGGGCAGCAGAGAACTGGAAGGAAAAACGACCAAAGGAGGAATTGGCTTGAGGGTGACCAGTGAGATATACCTGCTGGAGCGCGTGCTACGAGTGGGTGCTGCTGTGGTGACCAGTGTGCTGAGATAAGGCGGGGCTTTACCTAGCAGAGACTTGTAGATAACCTGTAGCCAGTGGGTTTGGCGACGAGTATGAAGCGAGGGCCAACCAACGAGAGCGCACAGGTCGCAATGGTGGGTAGTGTGAGGCTTTGGTGACAAAACAGATGGCACTGTGATAGACTGCATCCAGTTTGTTGAGTAGAGTGTTTGAGGCTATTTTATAGATGACATCACCGAAGTCGAGGATCGGTAGGATGGTCAGTTTTACGAGGGTATGTTTGGCAGCATGAGTGAAGGATGCTTTGTTTGCGAAATAGGAAGCCGATTCTAGATTTAATTTTGGATTGGAGATGTGAGTCTGGAAGGAGTCTTAATGTGAGTCTGGAAGGAGAGTTTACAGTCTAACCAGACACCTAGGTATTTGTAGTTGTACATGTTAAAAAAAAAAAGAAGTCAGAGCCATCCAGAGTAGAGATGCTGGACAGGCGAGCAGGTGCGGGCAGTGATCGATTGAATGGCTGCTCTAATT
Organism: Oncorhynchus gorbuscha; assembly: GCF_021184085.1. NCBI lineage: Eukaryota > Metazoa > Chordata > Actinopteri > Salmoniformes > Salmonidae > Oncorhynchus > Oncorhynchus gorbuscha. The sequence goes on along the minus strand of NC_060187.1, from coordinate 8,351,754 downwards.
CTCCACACCTTAGCACACGTCACAACTGCGACTACCAGATTCTTATTATACGGCTCAATTTATACACTTGCCCCCCATCCCCCTCTTCCCCATTACACATGTTCAGTTCAAGTGTTCAGCAGTCTAATGGCTTGATGTGTTTTATATTAGATTACGGTGGGGCTTTTTTTACTCAATGTTGCCATTCTTCCTGACATTTTAACCCCTTTAGGTGAATATTTTTTTAAAGTATTACAAAATTATTTGATAAAATATTGAAGCCAGAACTTTTTTTAAACGCAGACCGCCAAGCTGTCGAATGTACGACATATATGGCTGGTTGGAGATGTAGTTCGTGTTTGTCGTTCTACTGAAACGGTTATAACTTTTTTCGGCTTCGTGCCTCTTCTTGGCCTGTCAAATAAATTGAACACCACCATTTGGTAAGTAAATTCACCCGTGAGTAGTAGATCTGTACCAGCACAGAGGGTTAGGTGAGTGAGGGATATATGCTTTTTAGTAAGGTTGGATTCTTAGAGTTCATAGCTAGGGTGTACAGCAGAGATGGAAAGTAAGGTCACAGAAAAAGAGAAGTATTTGGGGGTACGAGATTTGACTTTAGAAGAGTTACAGATCGTGTTGAGTGGTGGTGTCCTATTTCACTTGACATTTTAGGACCCCTTTAGGTGAATATTTTTTTAAAGTATTACAAAATGATTTGATAAAATATTGAATTGGGTCTTTACTAGTATAGCCCATAGAAACACATTGAATTGGGTCTTTACTAGTATAGCCCATAGAAACACATTGAATTGGGTCTTTACTATTAGCCCATAGAAACACATTGAATTGGGTCTTTACTAGTATAGCCCATAGAAACACATTGAATTGGGTCTTTACTAGTATAGCCCATAGAAACACATTGAATTGGGTCTTTACTAGTATAGCCCATAGAAACACATTGAATTGGGTCTTTACTAGTATAGTCATTGAATTTACTAGTACTAGTATAGCCCATAGAAACACATTGAATTGGGTCTTTACTAGTATAGCCCATAGAAACACATTGAATTGGGTCTTTACTAGTATAGCCCATAGAAACACATTGAATTGGGTCTTTACTAGTATAGCCCATAGAAACACATTGAATTGGGTCTTTACTAGTATAGCCCATAGAAACACATTGAATTGGGTCTTTACTAGTATAGCCCATAGAAACACATTACATTGAATTAGTATAGCCCATAGAAACACATTGAATTGGGTCTTTACTAGTATAGCCCATAGAAACACATTGAATTGGGTCTTTACTAGTATAGCCCATAGAAACACATTGAATTGGGTCTTTACTAGTATTTAGAAACACATTGAATTGGGTCTTTACTAGTATAGCCCATAGAAACACATTGAAACACATTGAATTGGGTCTTTACTAGTATAGCCCATAGAAACACATTGAATTGGGTCTTTACTAGTATAGCCCATAGAAACACATTGAATTGGGTCTTTACTAGTATAGCCCATAGAAACACATTGAATTGGGTCTTTACTAGTATAGCCCATAGAAACACATTGAATTGGGTCTTTACTAGTATAGAAACTAGTATAGCCCATAGAAACACCTTTACTAGTATAGCCCATAGAAACACATTGAATTGGGTCTTTACTAGTATAGCCCATAGAAACACATTGAATTGGGTAGCCTTTACTAGTATAGCCCATAGAAACACATTGAATTGGGTCTTTACTAGTATAGTATAGCCTAGTATAGCCCATAGAAACACATTGAATTGAAGTTAGCCCATAGAAACACATTGAATTGGGTCTTTACTAGTATAGCCCATAGAAACACATTGAATTGGGTCTTTACTAGTAGAAACACATTGAATTGGGTCTTTATAGCCTAGTATAGCCCATAGAAACACATTGAATTGGGTCTTTACTAGTATAGCCCATAGAAACACATTGAATTGGGTCTTTACTAGTATAGCCCATAGAAACACATTGAATTGGGTCTTTACTAGTATTGAAGCCTTTACTAGTATAGAAACACATTGAATTGAATTGGCCCATAGTCTTTACTAGTATGAATTGGGCCCATAGAAACACATTGAATTGGGTCTTTACTAGTATAGCCCATAGAAACACATTAGAAACATTGAATTGGGTCTTTACTAGGCCCATAGAAACACATTGAATTTTACTAGTATAGCCCATAGAAACACATTGAATTGGGTCTTTACTAGTATAGCCCATAGATTGAACACATTAGAAACACATTGAATTGGGTCTTTACTAGTATAGCCCATAGAAACTAGTATAGCCCATAGAAACACATTGAATTGGGTCTTTACTAGTATAGCCCATAGAAACACATTGAATTGGGTCTTTACTAGTATAATTGAATTGGGTCTTTACTAGTATAGCCCATAGAAACACAGCCCACTATTGGGTCTTTACTAGTATAGCCCATAGAAACACATTGAATTGGGTCTTTACTAGTATAGCCCATAGAAACAATTGGGTCTTTACTAGTATAGCCCATAGAAACACATTGAATTGGGTCTTTACTAGTATAGCCCATAGAAACACATTGAATTGGGTCTTTACTAGTATAGCCCATAGAAACACATTGAATTGGGTCTTTACTAGTATAGCCCATAGAAACACATTGAATTGGGTCTTTACTAGGTCTTTACTAGTATAGCCCATAGAAACACATTGAATTGGGTCTTTACTAGTATAGCCCATAGAAACACATTGAATTGGGTCTTTACTAGTATAGCCCATAGAAACACATTGAATGACCCATACATAAATGGCAAAAAAAGACAAAAAATAAATCATAAGGAACAAGGTTTTGAAGAGTCTAAGAAAGAAAGTGCAGGATTTAACCCATTATATTTTTTGGGGCACAAAACAATCTCCATAGTTCTATTCATTTGTATGGGTTATTTTCAGACAAGTCCTGTGACACTTGTGGGAGTCTCCTCTTTCCTAGAGTGGTCACATTAATTTGAAGGCCAAACCGTTCGGACGCTACATATGTTTTTCTGCGAAGACCGATTTTCGGGATGTCTCATGGTGTGACAAACACCACTGTGGTTTAGCCACACTCCACCACAGATACGTAAGGCCGAAATAGGTGGATGCTTTCTGTTTGAGACACAGCCAATGCCCCCAAAAAATCTTAAATTGACGGATTTTGATGGGGATTTTTTTATTATGTTACTTAGATTGACGCACTCATAGACTCTTAAGGATGAATGAATGTAGGGCTTTATTTGTATTGATTTAAAAATATATATATATTATCAATTTTGTGGATCAAAGTATAATGGATTTATATCCCAGTCTAGTCGGTGGCATTATTTCAACATAAATTGGATAAAAACTGCTGTTAAAACTCACCAAAGAAGAAGAAACATAAGAGGAAGAAGAAGAAGAAGGTGCCTTCTTCTTCTTTGGAGTTTTAACAGCAGTTTTTAGCCAATTTATGTTGAAATAATGCCACCGACTAAGCAGAGGCAGGCAGACAGGCGGGACTTTCAAACGCTATTGACAGGGAACTCAGCCAATCAACGCTGGAGGTGGGGTTGTTATTTCTAGTTGTCACTTTCACAGCGTAACTCTTCAGACTTTCTGTTTCACATTACTTTATGATTTCTGTGCAGAAAGGGGACTTCGAATGGCAGAGGAAGTGAAGGAAATTGACCATAGACTGGGTAGAAAAAAATACTTTTCGAGTTCAACGGATTCAGCCTGCTCATCACAAGACGGTGGGGCATGTGATATAGATTAAGTAAACTAGTCTCGGGCTGGAGCTCACTAACCGCGATAGAGAGAGACCACATTATATTTGGTAACACAAGCCCCGCACAGGGACAATGTAGTTAGCTTGGTGTATACTTTGTTTTGCCTCGACGTAATTTACGAAAACAAGCAAAGATGGTTCACGTATACAACTGCCACCCCTTCGCGTCCCAGCAAATCGTGCCAACCGAGCAGGAACCGGGGTTGGTGTGCTGTGGCGGGGGTGCCCTATTCGTGGTGTCCGCTGGAGGATGCAAGATCGAGGCTTTTCAACTGGGAGAAGAGGGGTGTCCTCTCATCTGCCGCTTCGCCACTATGGGGACTGTGCAGAGCATCCTACACAGTGAGATAGGTGTGTCATTTTCTTTCTCTCACTTCTTCTTTCCCTATTGGCTGAGTTGTTTACTGTTGAGTGATTTGAGGTACATCTAATTACTAGAAGGGGTTTGTCATGAACCCTCAAAGTTACAGAATGGTGTGAAAATGGCAACCATATTGGTCAGGAAGAAGTCCAAGCAAGTCGAATTGAAATTAATGGCAGTAGAGGCATTATCCTAACCTTCCTCTGAGTTGCATTATTCTCCAGAGAACGGATAGAGCCAGAAGTTGATTATCCCATTTATACCATGGCTAAAAATGTTTTCAACATCCACTGAAGAACACCACATGGCCAAAAGTATGTGGACACCCCATTCAAATGAGTGGATTCTGCTATTTCAATTGAAAGTCAATATACCATTTTTTTTAAACAGGGTGTTTTTTTTTTTAATTACCCTCGCTGGTGTCGTCTCCTGAGTGCCTGGATACAGCCACAGAAAATAGAGCAATAGATAGATATAGATAAACATTGGCAGTAGAATGACCTTACTGAAGAGCTTAGTGACTTTCAACGTGGCACAGTCCTAGGATGCCACCTTTCCAGCAAGTCAGTTTGTAAAATGTCTGCCCTGCTAGAGCTGCCTGTTCAATTGTATGTGCTGTTATAGTGAAGTGGAGATGTCTATGAGCAACAACGGTTCGGCCTCGGTGGTAGGCCACACAACCTCACAGAATGGTACCGCTGAGTCATGTAGAACGTAAAAATCGTCTAGCCTTGGTTGCGACACTCACTACCGACTTTCAATGCCTATGGAAGCAACGTCAGCATGACCCCGTGCACAAAGCGACACCCATACAGAAATGATTTGTCGAGATCGGTGTGGAAGAACTTCACTGGCCTGTTCAGAGCCCTGACCTCAACCCCATCGAACACCTTTGGGATGAATTGGAATGCCAACTGCGAGCCAGGCCTAATCACCCAACATCAATGCAAGGCCTCCGTAATGCTCGTGGCTGAATGGAAACAAGTGCCCTCAGCAATGTTCTAACATCTAGTGGAAAGCCTTCCCAGAAGAGTGGAGGCTGTTACAGCAGTAAAGGGGGGGACCAGCTCTGTATTAATAACCATGATTTTGGAATGAGATGTTCGACAAGCAGGTGTCCACATACCTTTGGTCATGTAGTGTAGCTAGCAAGTTTATTAGATAGCTACAGTAGTTGCCTTGGTAACCAAACAAACAGATTGACTGGGTTAGCTAACTAAGCCATTAAGGCGTCCGGCTGCTTCCCAGCCTAAATTATTCAGAATAAAGTCTGTCATTTGACGCGAGACGAATAGTTTTCATGCACCTTTTCAAAATGAGTGACAGATTTCGGTTAGATTAATTCAGACTATTTTGAGTGTCTACGGCATCTCAAAATGGACAAACAGTACTATTGCCACTTTTTTCCCCCTTGTTTTTCAAGCTAAGTTCTTTTGAGGAAGTATACAAGCACACTTAGCCGACTGTGGCTAGCTGCCAGCCGAACTGAAGCATGCCTACGCCTTTAGTCTTAGCTTGCTATTATGAAAATTGAATTCAACAATGCCAGTAATGTTTTCGATTTCAACTTTTGATTTCAAAAGCAGCTCGAACATATAAGAACGAATCATAGCCATTGAATTATATCGTGCAAAAATACTGCGCGTTATAGGGAAATAATGCACTCTAGAACGCCCTTTAAGCCAATCAGAAATGAGTATTCAACAATGCCATGGTATATTTAAAGGCTCTGCATGGTCAATCTAACTTCTGAAGTGGCTGTACAGTATTTACTGCGATGCAGTCTCTGCAGACATCAGGGCTTTCATACTTCATGTGCTTAGTGGAGCAGAGGAGAGCTATTGTGAAGGAAGTTGTTAACTTCTTATGGCTGGGGGCAGTATTGAGTAGCTTGGATGAATAAGATGCCCAGAGTAAACTGCCTACTACTCAGTTCGAGTTGCAAATATATGCATATTATTAGTATATTTGGATAGAAAACACTCTGAAGTTTCTAAAACGGTTTGAATGATGTCTGTGAGTATAACAGAACTCATATGGCAGGAAAAAAAACCTGAGAAAAAAATCCAACCAGGAAGTGGGAAATCTGAGGTTGGTTGTTTTTCAACTCATTCCCTATTGAAGATACAGTGGGATATTGGTCATGTTGCACTTCCTAATGCTTCCACTAGATGTCAACAGTCTTTAGAACCTTGTTTGATTCTTCTACTGTGAAGTGGGACCAAATGACAGGGGAATGAGTCAGAGGTCTGCCAGAATGCCTTGAGCTCGTGGTGCTCATTCACGTGAAAGCGAGCTCTGTTCCATTGCAATTCTACAGACAAAGGAATTCTCCGGTTGGAACATTATTGAAGATTTATGTAAAAAAACATCCTAAAGATTGACTCTATACATCGTTTGACATGTTTCTACGAACTGTAATGGAACTTTTTGGCATTTCGTGTGAATGCGCTTCGTGAGTTTGAATTTGTTTACAAAACGCGCTAACAAAAGTAGCTATTTGGACATAAATTATGGACATTTATTGAACAAAACAAACATTTATTGTGGAACTGGGATTCCTGGGAGTGCATGTTGGCATATTGACAGTGAATTTTGAAAAATGTATGAGATCATTCCTATAAAACTGGCTGACTAGCTAGCTAGCAGTGCCGATAAATTCTTCAAATGAATTATTTTGCCAGAAGTTTCCGATGCCACCGTTACGCTTGTTTAAACTAAGCTGCACTGGGGTGGGAACACAATCATGATTATATTAAGGCAGTGGCGCGGGTGCAAGTTATGGGTCGGTAAACGTACCTCAATGCAGGGATGGGATATGCATTCTCCTGCCTTTTACTGGCTTTTGTGGAGCGATGCTTCGTGGGTGACTGTTGTTGATGTGTGCAGAGGGTCCCTGGTTCGCACCTGGGTATGGGCGAGGGGATGGTCTAAAGTTATACTGTTACACATACTTGTGAACATAAGTAACCATTTACATTTAATAAACAGGTTCTCCGGTACAAAAGGAGTATCAGCCAATTAAAATAGTCAATTTACTTGCTCGTGACCGAACACTAAATTGTAGCTGTTCCCATCAGATTACATGGCACACGTTAACCCTATGCTAGCCTCAACAGGTGGCACTGACTATATCCTGTCACAAGTACTTCATCAGCCTATCAAAGATCTTAGACTATATATCCACCAACCAATGGCAGTTCTTTAAAATAGGTCTTGGTCAACCCTGGCCACTAGAGGGATATTTGAAACTTACAAATTCAAAGTTTACGTTTGCTGTGTGACAATATTGCAAAAATATGTATCCTCCTGTCTAAGACACTGCATCTCAGTGCAAGAGGTGTCACTACAGTCCCTGGTTCGAATCTGATGTAGCTACCAAGCCAATTTATTCATTGAAAACCAGGGTCTCTCCTTGCTAACGATACATGACTGACTCATCTGCATTCATTCATGTGTACTGGCAAGATATGCAATGGCTGAGGCCGGGATATCTAGCTAGCTACTGCAGGCAGCATGTGGTCATTCGGTGTTCAAAGAAGATGGCTGAAAAATAACGAGACAATAGCTGGAACTCAGCTAGGTAGTTGGGGGCTACAGATGAGCTAACATTATCTAGCTAGCTAATGTTTTTGCATGCTGCACAGTGCCGGTGTGTGAAGATTGGATACATTGAAATACTTTCCATAAATGGAACAGATTAGCTATCTATCCAACATTGCAATTAGTTATCAGACTGGTTGGCTAGCATACAGGTCTGCTGCAACCAATACACTAGCTTTGTAGCTAGCTTCCTACATGAACAACGCAACCTAGCGATCTAGCTACTAGGCTTGGGCAATATACAGACGGTATGATTTTCAATACTGTGAAAATAAAAATGGGGGGGGGGGGGGTTGGAAACACCTGGAAACATTTTGATTTGGTCTATATAGTTGAAGTCAGAAGTTTACATACACTTAGGTTGGAGTCATTAAAACTCATTTTTTTAACCACTCCAGAAATGTCTTGTTAACAAACCTATAGTTTTGGCAAGTCGGTTAGGACATCTACTTTGTGCATGACACAAGTCATTTTTCCAACAAATGTTTAGAGTGAATTATAAGTGAAATAATCTTTCGGTATCACAATTCCATTGGGTCAGAAGTTTACATACACTAATTGGACTGTGCCTTTAAACAGCTTGGAAAATTCCAGAAAATTATGTGATGGCTTCACTTCTGTTAGGCTAATTGACATAATTTGAGTCATTTGGAGGTGTACCTGTGGATGTATTTCAAGGCCTACCTTCAAACTCACTGCCTCTTTGCTTGATATCATGGGAAAATCAAAAGACATCAGAAAATAAATTGTAGATCTCCACAAGTCTGGTTCATCCTTGGGAGCAATTTCCAAACGCCTGAGGGCACCACGTTCATCTGTACAAACAATAGTACGCAAGTATAAACACCATGGGACCACACAGCCGTCATACCGCTCAGGAAGGAGACGAGTTCTGTCTCCTAGAGAATAATGCACTTTGGTGCGAAAAGAGCAAATCAATTCCAGAACAACAGCAGAGGTCCTTGTGAAGATGCTGGAGGAAACGGGTACAAAAGTATCTATATCCACAGTAAAACGAGGCCTATATCAACAACCTGAAAGGCCGCTCAGCAAGGAAGAAGCCACTGCTCCAAAACAGCCATAAAAAAGCCAGACTACGGTTTGCAACTACACATGGGGACAAAGATCGTGCTTTTTGGAGAAATGTCCTCTGGTCTGATGAAACAAAAATAGAACTGTTTGGCCATAATGAGCATCGTTATGTTTGGAGGAAAACGGGAGAAGCTTGCAAGCCGAAGAACACCATCCCAATCGTGAAGCTCGGGGGTGGCAGCATCATGTTGTGGGGGTGCTTTGCTGCAGGAGGGACTGGTGCACTTCACAAAATAGATGGTATCATGAGGACGGAAAATTATGTGGATATATTGAAGCAACATCTCAAGACATCAGTCAGGAAGTTAAAAGCTTGGTCACAAATGCGTCTTCCAAATGGACAATGACCCCAAGCATACTTCCAAAGTTGGGGCAAAATAGCTTAAGGACCACAAAGTCAAGGTATTGGAGTGGCCATCACAAAGCCCTGACCTCAATCCTATAGAAAACGTGTGGACAGAACTGAAAAAGCGTGTGCGAGCTACACCCAACTTATTGTGGGAAGCTTGTGGAAGGCTCCCTGAAACGTTTGACTCAAGTTAAACAATTTAAAGGCAGTGCTACCAAATACTAATTGAGTGTATGTAAACTTCTGACCCACTGGGAATGTGATGAAAGAAAGAAATAAGTATCTCTACTATTATTCTGACATTTCACATTCTTAAAATAATGTGGTGATCCTAAATGACCTAAGACAGGGAATTTCTACTTGACTTAAATGTCAGGAATTGTGAAAAACGGTGTTTTAAATGTATTTGGCTAAGGTGTATGTAAACTTCCTACTACAACTGTAGCTGATGGAGTTAGTTGAAATGCAATCAACAAAACGAGGCTAATCTGGATCTCTAGTGTTAAAGGGATAAGTTCGTGATTTTAGCAACGAGGCTCTTTATCTACATCACCCAGAGTCAAATGAACAACGAGGCTCTTTGTCTACATCCCCCAGAATCAGATGATCTAGTGGATACCATTTTTATATCTCTGTGTCCAGTATGAAGGAAGTTAGTATTGGCTTGGAAAACTACCTCTAACTCATGACATTCTCCTCATTGTCCTCATAAGTAAGCATTTCACTGTTAGTCTACACTTGTTGTTTGTTTAGGAAGCATGTGACAAATCAAATAGTTTTTGACCCTCCTCCCCTTTCCACCTAATCCTCCCGACTTCCCTCCCTCCACAGGGGACTACCTGGTGACCATCGAGGAGAAGAACAACGCCCCCTACCTACGCGCCTACACCAACTGGCGCTACCAGGCGGCAGAGAAGACCCGCGTTGGCGTGCGTCTGCTCGGTCATTTCCTGCGCGGCTCGTCCATGCGCGGGGCTCCCAAGGAGCAGATGGAGATCATTGAGATTCCACTGTTTGAGCGTCCGCTGTGTGTGGCGTGCTGTGGGGTGACTGGAGACCTGCTGGTGGGGTGTACTAAGAGCCTGGTGCTGTTCAGTCTAAAGAGACAGGCCCTCAACGACAAGCTCTCCATCCTGGACTTTGAGCGCTGTCTGATCATCCACCTCCCGGGACTGTCGCCCAAACAGGTAGGGATGGATGTAAGTTAGGGGTTGGGATTTCCGTAGTCTCTTTTTACCACCCAGATATTGAAAGTAAAACTTTTTTTTTTATTCCCTGCGTGGACACTGAAATACATACAGTGCATTCAGAAAGTATTCAGACCCCTTGACTTTTTCAACCATTTGTTAACAGCCATATTCTGAAATTGATTAAATACATTTTTTGCCTCATCAATATACACACAATACCTGATAATAAAAAAGCGAGAACTTTTTATTTTTTATTTTTTTTAAGTATTAAATATTAAAAGACAGGTACCTTATTTACATAGGTATACAGACACTTTGCTATGTGAAATTGAAGCTTGGGTGCATCCTGTTTCCATTGATCATCCTTGACATATTGATTAGGGTCCACCTGTGGTCAATTCAATTGATTGGACATGATTTGGAAAGGCTCAAACCTGTCTATAAAAGATCCCACAGTTGACAGTGCATGTCAGAGCAGAAACCAAACCATGAGGTCCAAGGAATTGTCCGTAGAGCTCTGAGACAAGATGGTGTCGAGGCACCGATCTGGGGAATAAGGGTACCAAAAATGTCTGCAGCATTGAAGGACCCCAAGAACACACTTCGGGACAAGTCT